>NW_027249611.1:30000-117243 GCF_030848795.1 Temnothorax nylanderi | reverse complement strand
AGACTCCACCAATCGAATCTTGTCAAAGATTAATTTACTTTACCGCCTCCTTAAGGCTTCCTGGTCCCTGAGCCGAGAAATCCTCGTTGACGGTGGAGACGCCGACGTACCGTCGCGGTAGAAATAGAACTCTCTCCAATGGAGAATTCTGTCCTCTGTGACATGTTGACAACCTATTTTGTCGTGCGTGGAATTTCCTTATTATTCGCTCTATACTTGTGCTATAACGGTGTACGTATTCGTGAAACTCGTAAAATTGACCGAGGAGTAAGATTTGCAAGGAATACATATGCGGGAGGAACATTTTCCATTTCTTTCGATAGTCGTCAACTTGTTTCCCCCGTATGTTTAGGATTCGTTTTATGGTTGTTTGTTTATTGTCGAGGGAAAAGAATAGTCCCCCGGTCAATTTTAGAAGTGTTTGAAACGATCTATAGTGATTTTTTATTGAAATGTCTTTTGTATTTGAGAATGCCACGCACGACAAAAATAGAGGTCATTCTCGTCTCGATAGCAAAAAATTCAATATGGCCGCGGTGACTACTCAGAAGTCTTATTTTATATAAAAAGCGACTTTGCGCATTTGGAGTCACTTCCGATCCAGCACAAAGCAGTTTTATTTCAAATCCGTTGTCATCGCACCGACCAGTTTTACTTATACATCAAGGGCATTTTCTGTTTGCGTCGTGAACCGAACAAACGCGAGTCGACTCTGTGCGCACTAAGCGCCACAACCAACCACCATCACCAACGACTCGCCGGAACTTACGACCAGTGCCAAGAATATACATATACAGGGCGTAAACTAGGGGGGGCTAGAGGGGGGCTCAGCCCCCCCTTGGGCTACATCGAGCCCCCCCCCCCTGGGCCACGAGCGACTTTTACGCGCGACAGAGTACTCTCTCTCTATCTCACGCGGCGTCTGTCTCTCGCCGCGCGCGAGCGAGAGAGAGAGAGAGAGAGAGGAGAGAGAGAGAGAGAGAGAGAGGAGTACTCTGTCGCGCGACAAAAATCGCTCGTACCTTTTCGCGATCCAGTATCAAATGTCGATAAGTCCGCGCTAGTCGATCGCTGCCGGCTGATGGCGCCTTTTCTTATCTTAGAAAAAAAATCATTAACGACCAGTATATATGCCGGTATTAAGGTGACGTGAGCGAAATAAGGTTATAGGCAGCCTATCATAATATTCATAATATGCAATTATCAATTATGCATTATGCAGGACATAAGGAGTTTCTTTAATAAGAATAATAAAAAGAGCAATACAGTACAGAGACAGAGCAGTACTGAAATATCTCAGTCACCAAAGCAAGCGTTAAAAGAAATACCATCCGATATCTCTAAGTAAGTTACTATCGAATTTAATGAATTAATGATTTTATGTTGTATACAATGTGCACGTAGTACCTGGTAGTACTAATATATTAATTATCGCTAATAAGTAGGTTTAAAATACTGAAATATAATAATTAATTTCTTCGTCCTTATAGCACTAATGTTAATGTACGTACCTACAGTAAGCTGTTGAGATTTCGCGCAAACTCACTTTTTGTTAGGATTGTCAGTTTTAATGCGAAAATGTAAGTTAGTAAATCTAAAGGATTACTGACTTCGTAAATCATAAATCGTATAAGTCAGTAATTTTAAATTTTCAGTACATCAATGTCAGTCATGTGTATTGCCCATTGAAATGTATTTCCCTATTTCCTATATTAACTAGCCATCACCTATTTGTCCTGTTTTATATTAGATGCCCTGGCGATCCTCTTTCTCAGCCTCGATTAACAGAATATCCCAAGTCTTCATCGAGATCATTTCAACAGTCATGCTACAGTAAATACGACTGGATCGAATATTCTAAGGAAAATGATGCAGCCTACTGTTACCCATGCAGACATTTTCCATCTGGCAACACGAAAACGGAGAACATATCGCTAACGAAAAATGGATTTAGGAACTGGAAAAAAATGATTGAAAAATGTGATGCTCATCAAGACAGCTTCAACCATCAGAAGTCAATTGAAGCTGGGTTAGTTTTATGATTGCTGAAAAAAGAGGGTCTGTTGTAGAACAAGTTGTTTCCCATAAAGTGACGATAACTGCTGAACATCGAGAATACGTAAAATATCTTGCAAAAATAGCACTGTTCTGTGCAAGGCAAAATGTAGGACTGCGAGGCCATGATGAAAGTGATGACTCGCCGAACCGAGGTAACTTTTTGGAATTACTTGATTTGATTGCAACATTGTCGTCAGAATTTGCAAGACTGAGAGAAAAAACATCAAACTCAGCACAGTATACTTCTCCTCCATACCAAAACGCATTACTGGAAGCAGCAGCAAAGGTAGCAAGAGAGACTTTAGTCAAGGAAGTTAAAAGATCTGGCAACTTCTCTATTATATCAGATGGAACGACAGATATAAGATTAAAAGAACAAATGACTCTTTGTTTGAGGTTTGTCGACACTGCAGGTGTGATTCAAGAACGCTATCTTGATATTATCGATATACACAAATATGATGCTAGATCCATCACTACTGGCATTCTGTCAATGCTTCAACGACATGGCTTGGATAAAACCAAATGTGTAGCACAGTGCTACGACACCACAAATGTTATGAGCGGAGAATATGGGGGTGTACAGAACTTTATGAGAGAAGAATGTGGAAATTCCTGTCCATATGTCCACTGCTACGCCCACCGGTTACAACTGGTGCTGTCTCCAACAATTAAAGATGTGCCAATTGCTTCTGATTTCTTAGACTTAGTTTCAAGTACTGTCAAACACATCGATCGTCTAAGATTAGACATGATCTGTATGTGGATATTCAAAAGGAAAACCCTGACATGAAGGTTTTAGAGCTTCCAAGAGTTTGTGTTCACAAGTGGGAATACAACCACACGGCAATATCTATTACTTCTACCAACGGTTAGGGTGTGTTCTACACGTTTTGCAGCATTCTTCACGGCAAAATAATACTATTGAAGAAAGAGCTGTTGCTTCCGGGTTGCTGAAATTATGGCAGAAATTTTCTTCTATCCTGTGCCTGGTAATTTTGACGAACTCTTTTTAATGACATCTGTCCTGTCTAAACTGTTGCAGAGCAAAAGAATTGATTTATGCGAGGCAATCACTTAACCGAATCCTTGATCAAGAAATTGGATGAGCGTCGCACTCATGATTCGTATTTCACAGCTGTATATCAGAGAGCATTGACAATCGCTACGGAGCACAATATTGAAGAAGACGCACCACGACAACAAAAAAGAAAGAGAACTGACAGTGTGCTACTAAAAGACTCTTACGTATGCAGTACTATAGGTAGACGTGCTTTGTCCGATCAGAACGACGATGGCGACGATGCTTCCGACTTTCAGAAATACCTTCGCATTAATGTTTTTAACGTTGTTTATGACAGATTTATCACAGAGTTGTCATCTAGGCTTTTAGTAAACAGTGAACTATTTGCTGCGATTGCTGCTTGCAACCCCAAATCTCCCAGTTTTTGAATGCAGAAAGACTGTTTGTTTTGGGGGAGAAATTTGGTATTGATTGCTCAACTCTCACAGCAGAAATTGTTGTTGCAGAAGGTTATTTGAAAGAAAAGTCTCAAATGAATACCCTCACCGATGTCTTAAAAGAACTGAAGAAACTTGAAGATGGATTTATTTGCCTTTGCAGACTATTACACTAGCAGCAACTATTCCCATAACCAATGCCTCTTGTGAAAGATCCTTCTCAGTCCTGAAAATGGTTAAACGTACACCCGTTCCACAATGTCCGAAGAGAGGTTGGGTCATCTAATGTTTTTAAGTATCGATAGAAAGCACGTTGATTTAGACGCTGTTGTGGATGAGTTTGCAAGTATGCACATTAAAATAAACCCGACAAAAACGAGTACAACGAGAAGGTTGTCTTGACAAGAGATATCCCGTGAATACAGCTGCACACGTATATAAGTTGCACATACATTGTTGACTAGCTGAGCTTTTTATGTTAAAATTATATATATATATACACATATATATATATGCATATTTTAAATTACGGTACAAATAATAATAATATGTGCAATAATAATATATAATACGAAAAAAATTGTATGCTTTAATTTGGTTATACCAAAAACGCTAGCGCATTTTTTTTTGCTTGCTTGGCCGTTGATGCCAGCCCCCCTCTCTTAAAAATCAGCCCCCCTTGTGAGAAGAGTGAGGTTACGCCCCTGTACATATATATATATATATATATATATATTTTGTTCCAGCAACGTGTCTTACTTTTACTAGTTGGAACCTTAACTAGTCTTGCCTTCACTGCCTGAACTTTCATATTGCTTTGCCTTTGCTTATTGGACTGAAAACTTGTCTTGCTATTTATTATGCTTGGGAACATTGTGTTGGATACGCCTTTGTTTCAATTTGAATATCTTATGTCACATTTCTATTCAATCACCTTAAAACCCCCGTGTAAAAATTTTCATGTGAATTCGATATAATTTAAAAAATCGTCCACCATATTGGATCCGCCATTTTGAATTTGAAAATCTAATGTCAGATTCGTGTTCAGCGACACCAAAAACCCCCGAGTAACGAGTTTCAAGCGAATTAAGCAATTTTATGTACATTGTCCGCCATATTGGATCAGCCATCTTGAATTTTTTATTTTGCCACTTTGCATTTAAAAGTAGATATAATTACCTAAATTTTAAGCCATATTAGAACTCTTTACGTCAAAACCAACTTTGGGGGCGGGCCTCTCTCGTTGAGAAAGAATGCCCCATATATATATATATATATATATATAATATATATATATATATATATATATATTAGGAAAGTCTCCTATATTATGAGACAGGATCCTAATATGAGATATTTTAGCTAAAAGGCCCTATATAGGCTCCATCTGTTAATCCACCATGAATAAACCCCCTATCTCACAATAAAAGACTTTCTTTTATATATGCTGTCTCTTTTCAAAAAAGATATTGGTAAACCTTCGGAAAACCCACCTATATGAAATAATGAATAAAAATACCCAATTCTTACGTATTTTTGTTCTCTGAACATGAATATGAAACTTAAAAATGGCGCTCGAGACAAAAAACATCGAAAATCGCAACAACAAAAAAACAGAAAAACGCGGGTTAGTCTTCGGAAAACCCATCTATATGAAATAATGGGTAAAATACCCAATTCCTATGTATTTTTTGCCCTCTGAACATGAATATGAACTTAAAAATGGCAATCGAACTCGCAAGTTGAAGAGAAACTATAAAGGAGTATATTGTGAAGGAGAACACACTTCTCACTGATTTCGTTGAACTTAGGCTTAATCAACACGTTTTTGCACAAAACGACCGAATCTGGCAGAAAAAAGTGTTGTTCTGCCCCGCGAAGCAAGATATTAACAGTTAAAGTTGACGATTATCCCGTTATAAAAACCTGTCATACGATGGGATGTAGCAACTGGTAGCGACCACGAATATGCCTCGCATGCTCCATGGCCGCAGGCGCATACAAAAGTGCGCGAATTTGAATAAAATTTGTCTTACTAAATAGATGAGTCTACAATATACTAAAAATAATCGATACAGAAAAGATTAGCAAGACCCCTACGCAAGACAGGATGTTCCATTCACTTGACGTGTAGGATCTATATGTTGCAGCCACATGCGGTAATGTAGCACTTTATAAAGTGTTTTAGACATTGGACACATGCTGTAATTTAATCTTCAAATTAAAAATTACCACACGCGCACACACACACACGCGCGCGCGCATGTGTGTGTGTTGTGTGTGTGTGTGTGTGTGTGCGTGTGCGTGTGGTAATTTTTAATTTGAAGATTAAATTACAGCATGTGTACATTTACTGCCTCCACGCATACATATTTTCCACGCGAAACGAGGTGCCACATGGGTTTACAACTTTCCACGCGTGGAAAGCCCATGTACTTTCCCACATAGACATTAATATTTAATAGATATCTATTAAATATCCCCAATGTATATCCATGATATCCACGAGATATTTAATAGATATCCATTAAATATCCAGATGTCCGCCACACGAGATCTAATAAATATCCATTAAATAAATGGATATTTATATAAATAATTTTATATAAAATACTGCACGTCTCGTGGATATTGATTAGATATTTGCGTGGATATTTATTTAATGTTTTTTATTTTTATATATGTCCATTATATACAAATAGAACCCCATAAAGCACATAAACGTTGAATCAACATCTCAAAAATATTATTTCTCTAGATTAAAAGAGGAGCCGGGTCCGAAGACCCGCGGATGTCGCGATTTTGCTTCGCCAGGGACCTGCTTATATTCGCTTCCAACAGAAATTTACTTACGAATTGGTCTTACCATTATGCGCCGCTTAGCGGCGTCGTTACGAACTAGTAAATATCTGTGGTAGACATGTGGTAGATACTTGGTGATATGGATATGTGGATGGCACGTGGATATTTAATGGATATCCCTGGTGGCTATTTGAGAGATATGGGTATGTGGATAACGTGTGGATATTATATTATACTATAATATAAAACCCGACTGTTTGTCTGCCTGTTTGTTGTATGTCTGTCCGCAAACTACTTATTCGTTAATGAACCGAATTTCAAAGAATTGTATATGACATTCGTTAATGGACCGAATTTCAGAGCATTGTATATGAAGTAGGGGTAGAATTTTCCGGGGATTGCCATGATATGTATAATTTTTCGTTACCGATCTTTTTGGAAACCGGTTCAGAAATTTTTCCAATTTTTCGGGAAATAATTGACCGAATCTTAAAGAATTATATATAAAATAGGGGTAGAAAAAGAACTAAAGAATGTAATAGAATTAGAAAAATGGCTAATAATAAAGGGGTTTCCGATTTCTGTTTAAAAAAATGTACGTAATTGCTCCAATTTCCGCAAATTTTGAGATATTAAGCTAAATTTTTTTTATGGATAATTTTTATGGATAATTTTTCGTTGCCGATTTTTTGGAAACCGGTTTCAAAATTTTTCAAATTTTTCGAGAAATAATAAGTATTAATGGACCGATTTTCTTGAAACCAGTGCCAAAATTTTTTTAATTTTTGGAGGATAAGTTTAATTTTTCATTAATGGATAATTTTTTAGATGGTGAAAGCGCGCGAAGCGCGAGCAAAAAAAAAGAATAAATGAATTGATATTAGAACAGAAAGGCAGTAAATGTATAACTAAACCCGGTAGAATTTTTAAACAAAATAGAAAAAAGGAGGAACAGAAAAAAAATAAAATGAAAGAGAGTCAATAATGGCGGGTCAGCGGAAGGTGAAAACGCGCGAGGCGCGAGCAAAAATAAAATTTAAAGGCTTTAATATAGGGGATTACATTTTTGAAATATTTGACAAATATTATCTATTATTTATTATTTATTAAAAAAGAATTCGAAGATGTAGGTTACAGCTATATACCCAGATAGCACGCATGTCTAAAAAATGTCTAAAAGATGTCGTAAAAATGTCTTTTAGACACGTGTGTCTAAAAGATGTCTAAAAGATGTCTTTACGACGTCTTTTAGACATACGTGCTGGGTACGTATTAGTCCAAGTCTACAATAGGTGTTTTAAGCCCTAAGCCCTAAGAAATTGTTCAAGTCACAGTTATAATTTGAGGAGAATAATTGACTGTGATTGGTCAATTTCTTAGGCTTAGGGCTTAAAACACCTATTGTAGACTGGAACTTATACGTAGTATGTACGTACGTAATACAATATAGTGTAAAATATCGAATAGTAATTAAAATTGAAATAACTATATATTAGCAAATTTCTAATTAATATCAAGTAATTAGATAGGACTCTCGATAATTAACAATAAAAAGTAAATCTGGCCAAATAACGCGCGTTATTTGTGCGTGATAAATCAAAATTCGTCCGGACGAAGATGTAAGAAGAATTAATAAATAAATTTTGATTTTTTACGCACAAATAACCGCGTTGACTCTCGGCCAGATTTAATTTGTATTGTTCTAATTAATAATTCATTTATAATAAAATATCTCCGCGATAATTCAACAGAATGGATATGTGGATAACACGTGGATATCTAATGGATATCCCTGGTGGCTATTTGAGAGATATGGATATGTGGATGACACGTGGATATTTAATGGATATCCCTGGTGGCTATTTGAGATACAGCTCTCGAATACACGTGTATCAGACTACACGTGTAATCCGTGTATTTAAATTTTCCGTGTTTTAAAACCGTGTACATCAATTTAAGAAAACTTTTATTCACGTGTATCCGTGTACGTGTACACGCGTACACGTGTATCTGTGTATGTGATACGTGTACACGTGTATGTGATACGTGTATACGTGTATCCGTGTATGTGATACGTGTACACGTGTATGTTTCGTATACGCAGAGAGAAGAATGAGAGACGACACGGCCCGGTTTTAGGTGATCCGCGAACGCGATACGCCCTCTGGGAACGACGTAAAACGTGCACATGAACTACGTAGCCAATATCGACGTTTAGGCCGCGGGGTAACCCATACGTGCACGATTTAGGTTGCGTTCCGTGCTAATGTCGGTAACGCAAAGTTATAGATTTTTCGTTACGTGAGCGAGCGAGAAGGTATAAGAGTGAGCGAGATAACAATAAGAGCGAGCGAGACAGTAATTGGAGTGAGCGAGATGAGAATAACACATGCAGAAGGCTCGGGGGTGGGGATCTGATCGAGGATCGAGCATCGAGTCTTCTCCTTGCGCGCCGTTGTTCTTATCTCGCTCACTCCTGTTACTGTCCTACTCGCTCTTATTGACGACTCGCTTGCTCTTATACCTTCTCGCTCGCTCACGTATACTAAAGGGAATTTTATATATAGATTAGGATTAGGATTATGTCTGAAAGGTTTAGAATGACAAATATGTATATGTTTGTATTACATCATATAAAATATATTATAATAAAAAAATATACATAAAAATTTATGAATAAAAAAAATAATTAATATTTCTTCCTCGTCCTCTTCCTCTTCCATCTTGTCCTCTTCCTCTTCCACTTTGTCCTCTTCCTCTCTCACCTCGTCCTCGTCCTCGTCCTCGTCCTCGTCCTCGCCCTCTCCTACCTCTTTGAGAGGCAGCTATTGCCTTGGCAATTATCGTCCCTAATTGTTCGCTCTGAAACATTAACAATAAAAAAAATAATGAAACAGCATGTTCATGATATTCATGATATGAGTATAACAAATATAACTTTATAATTATAACTGCACTGAGTTATACACAAAAAAAATAATTTAACTCAACAAAATGTATAATAAATTTAACATTTGTTGAGCCAAATAATTTCTTTTTTCAGTGCACAGATATAAGTATTTATCTAAGTAATGCTCGATTTCTTCACCTCTAGATGAGTTCTCGATAACTTTATCCAACAGATATCTTTCAGAATTGGTTTTCTTATTGATCGATTCTGGGATATAGGTGTGTTGGATAAAGTCATCGAGAGGTGAAGAAATTGGATATAAATAAAGGACTTAATTTTTTAAATTACAGGTGCTTTCCAGCAACGACACTGTGTAACACAGAGTATTATATTTCATTTTTTAACAACAAACAACAAAGATGAAACGATTCAGGCTACGTTCAGAAACATTACCCGGGTACACTAGGATATACTTTCCTCTCTTTCTGACTCACTGAGATAGAAAGGGAGGCAAGTATATCCGAGTGTACCCGGGTGACGTTTCTGAACGCACCCTCACTGTGTTTCACAGTGTCGTTTCTGTAAAGCACCTATGTAATTAAAAATTTAACACTTACATTTAATTGAAAAACGTCTGTTGCTGCTGGCGTTGCTGCTGTCATCAACGCCGTAGACGCGGTCGTCGTCGTTGCCGTCGGCGCCGTGGTCGTCGTCGTTGCCGTCGACGCCGCGGTCGTCGTCGTTGCCGTCGGCGCCGTGGTCGTCGTCGTTGCCGTCGACGCCGCGGTCGTCGTCGTTGCCGTCGGCGCCGTGGTCGTCGTCGTTGCCGTCGACGCCGCGGTCGTCGTCGTTGCCGTCGGCGCCGTGGTCGTCGTCCTTGCCGTCGACGCCGCGGTCGTCGTCGTCGTCGGCGCCGTGGTCGTCGTCCTTGCCGTCGACGCCGCGGTCGTCGTCGTCGACGCCGCGCTTGGCGTCGACGCCGCCGTCGTTGTCGACATCGTCGTCTTCTTCGGCGTCTTGGAAATATAACTGAAAAAGAAAAATTATTGAAAATTAATACATATTAATTAGAGCTTATTACAGTAATGATGTAATACATAATTATTTACTTACGGCTTCATAAAATGCGGACCTGCGGAGACGATATTGGCACATAGGACGTGGCGAACAATATGACGAACTGCGACTCACTTGTTGATGTCGCGGTCACGACGCTGCCGCGGCGCCACTCCTCCCTCTTACCCCCTTCTGAGGGAGCTATGCGATTCGCTTAAAAACGCTTTCTTTATTGTTTTGAAAAGATTCTCTCTCTTTTTAACGAAGCGATAGACAACAGTGAAGTCTTTCCATTCGAAGCATTTGCTAGAGCTGGTACTATTTGCTGCGATCAGTATATTTTATTCGTACACTAGTCGAAATATTAAATTGATTTTTCATTATCTAAGACGCTGTCTCGAGTGAATTCAGTTGACATTAATTGTTCACACAACAATTAATAGATTATCGGCTAGGTTACGTTAATTTTGTGCATATTTTGTGCGCAATAAATTAAGTTTATTTTTATTTTTTAATATTTTATTCTTTGAAGCGTACGTATTAATATTTTGTTTCCCTTTTTCGCTTCATTTTACTTTTTATTTTTTTATTTTTTTATTTTTCTACATCTTAAAACGTGTAGTAATTTTAATACAGAAAAGTACAGAATAAGTTATTTCTTATTAAGGACTCTTTTACGAGTACGAGCATAAATTAATTAATTGCAAAATGAGTGATCAGTATATAGAAAGTGTATATGAAAAATGTGCGTTTAAAAATTGTCGCAATGGTGTTTTTTCCACGGGGTCGCATTTATTTCGATTTCCATCAAGTACAGATGCAAGACACAAATTATGGATACGTAATAGTGGTAAGTTTTTTACATATATATATTTTTACATTTTCTTGTATTAGACGTACATGCATACATAAATATACGTAATACATACATACGTACGTACATACATATACATATACATACACACACATATATATATATAGATATTGACAAAATTATAGACATCCTAATTTTCATCGAAATTTTACTCAATTCTAAATTAGCGTAACTCCGCGAAAAATGGTCATATTGAAAAAAATTTTCTATTTTAAAAGGTAAAGTCTGTATTTGAAGGAACATATGACAGAAATTGAATTTATCCTTTCCTCATTCCAGTATCTTTTCTAAAGCAAGAACGTATTTAATCTCCCAAAAAATGCAATTTTTGATGCTCTCTACGGGGTGAAATAAATTTTTTGCGCAATTGCCATCATAACTATCGTCAACTTTGAACTTTTCCCTGTAAATAAAAAAAAATAAAGTCCGTACGATTTATTTTCGCGGCGTTACGCTTATTTGAAATTGTGTAACATTTCGATAAAAATTAGAATGCCTAATAATTTTTTCAATGACTGTATATGTACATATGTTTATATATTTTTTATTGATATATTTGGAAAAATAAATCAACATATCCAATGTGTGACAATGGCTGTATTACTGCTTTTGAGAAAAGGTTTCTTATTTAATTATGTAATTATTTAATGCAGTTACTACTGGCAGAGAGAAGAATTCTCTCTGCTACTGGTCACAACCATCTTATATGTCTGACGTATCTTTATGGCGCATCACTGCAAGTAGTATAGTTCAGTTACTGTGCGTCATGCCGCAATGGCATTAATAACTTACTTTTAATTTTATTTACTGTCGTGTTTATAATTAACTTAATATGTTTCGGTATTTTCAAAAAACGAATATAATACATTGCATTTGCAAGTAAAAATAAGAAATGTTTGCGTTGAAAAAATGTTATAAATGTAGAAACGCACATAAAGTTGCGGTAGTGAAAAATCTTTAAAATGCTAATACTAATTGCTAGTTTACATGGTTTCCAATACCGCGGAACTTTGTGCGTATTTGTATATCTCTTATAGTAGGTTCTCTCCTCTGAAGAATTAAATATTCCGAAAGATTTCTTAAGAGAAAATTTACTAGTAATATTTTGCATTTATTCTATTTCAGGAAATACTCGTTTGGAAAAGTGGTCTGCCAGTTCTATCCGTCGTGCCGGTTTGTGCGCAGATCACTTCAGTGAAAATTCTTTTAAGGGAGAAGGTAAGAAAAAATTAAAACGCGGCGCAGTTCCTCTTTCTTTCAGGAATATAACTTTACCTGAAGAAAGCAATGATGGAGACAATGATATGACAATGATGGACACAAACATGATGGAGAGCATGCCTATACCAGTAAATGAAACAGAAACAAGAGAAAATAATGAAAACGCTACAAGGCCAACAACATCAGCGAATGTTGAAAAAGATAAGGAACTTACAGAAAAGGAAAAAAAAGATAAGGACAGTAATGCACAAATAATAATTAAATCTTTAACAAATGAAAATATGCGTCTACGCCAGACAGTAAAAACGTTAAAATTACGTTTACAAAGATGCAATCGACGAATGCCTGTAAAACGTACAAATAAGAAAAGCCAAAATAAAATCATACAAGAAGTGATGGCAAAGAAAAAATTGCATCCCGTTGCAAAAACAATGATAAATTTGCAATTACATACGCCAAACGCGCCATATACAGAAGAAGAAAAAAATATTTCAAAGCAACTGTATTATTATTCAGCTTCTGCACTGCGTGGTTTACGAAAGGCAGGCTGCAATTTTCCTGCGGAAAGAACTATTCAAAGATGGAACGAAGAATATAATATGATACCAGGATTTTGCGATTTATATTTCGTAAATTGGAGGAGAAAATTTCCAAGATACCTGTAGAAGAAAGAGTATGTGCTTTGAAGTGGGATGAAATGTCCATAAAATCGTTTCAAGAATATTCACCCTATTTAGATCAAATAGAAGGACTTAAAGACCTAGGGCCTTTAGGAAGAACACATGAGGATGCAAAACACGTATTTGTATTTTGTTTGGACAGCATAAACGCACGTCATCCATGGCGTCAACCATTAGCATATTTTCTTCCTGGTACAGGTATGAAAGCCGAAGAAATAATATCATTATTAAAAGAATGTTTAGATAAACTGATTAAAACGGGTGCTGATGTGCAACTCGTTACATGCGATCAAGGTTCAAGTAATCAGAGTGCTTATGTAAAACTTGGCGTAAACTCGGATAAACCATTTTTTATTCATAATGGAAAAAAATATTACGCACTGTTTGATTTTCCACATTTAGTAAAAAGATTGGCGAGCTATCTGAGGAAACACAAGTATTTGTATCGCGATGGAAAAGTAATCGCATCATTCGATGATTTCGAAATTACATGGACCATTGATAATGCCAATAAGGGAGGTTCCAATTTATTGTCTCATATCACAAAAGCACATATTCGCCCCAATTCTTTTGAAACAATGAATGTGAAAAGAGCCTTTCAATTATTCAGTCATACGTTTGCATCCGCAATAAAAACTGCTGGTAATGCTAAATTATTACGGACAAATACGTGGGATGCAACGGCTGATTTTACAGAAAATCTGAATAAAGTAATAGATGCTTGCAATTCTTACAGTCTAAAAGTTACACATGGCGGAAAACGACCATTGTCTCCCAAAAATCCTGACGTTGAATTGTTATTAACAGACTTTCTGAAATGTTGCTCAACATGGTCTACATCGCTGGACAAAGTATCAAAAATTCCTTGTTTAAAAGGCTTTATTTTAACTGTACAAGGTATACTTGAAGTATATAAAGAACTCACAAGGCGATATGAAAAATTTGAACTTGCAACAGGATTATGTAACCAAGACTCGGTTGAACATTTATTCTCTAAATTAAGACAACGCGGAGGATTTAATCCCAACCCCACAGCAAGAATGATCCGACTTTCTCTGAGACATATAATATCTACGGGATATATTCCAACAACTGATAAAGGTAATGTTCAATGCCTTGAAGCTGAGTCTCTTATTAACTCACCGAGTCATCTTGTTAAAACGTTAGAAAATTCATTGAATGCAAATCATACTGTCATACAATGTGACGGTAGTTCTGAAGATGAAACATTTATGGAAGATTTGCAACTTCTTGCAGAATACGATAATGTGGAAAATGCAGAAAATGTTGAGGCACTAAATATATATGATCAAAATGCTGTTGCTTTTTTTGCTGGATATATAGCGCGACGAAGCGTAGGAAAAACGAAGTGCGATAATTGTCGGCATTGCATGATGAAAACGCCAATGGAAAACGCAACTGAAAATGAGATGTACATAGAATTTCAAGAATATCCAAATGCAGACGAAGATGCTCCTGCAGTAACGAAATTGGTACGACCGACAGATCTTTTTACAGAAGTGGTCCAAACGCAATTAATGACATTCAATCGTGTATGGCTGCATTATTGGCCATCAAAGCAAATTCTAGAAAAGATAACGAATGAATGTATAAATGCAACAAATGAAAAACACTGTGAATGGCTAGACAAAAATAATGCGTGCTACAATCATCGACTGCAAGCGTTGCGATTTATGACGAAGGTAAAATTGTACTCTCGCACGAGATATAACAATCGTGCTATAAAAAAAGGCAATACCCGCAGAAAAATGAGTAATTTGTTAAACAAATAAGAAATAATTACAAGATTGTAGCAAGATAGAATAAAAAAAAACTGCAATACATAAGCGTAAAAAAATAAGCAATAAAATAACATAGAACGCAGAATCATTTTAAAATATAATGTAAATAATGCTTTTTACATATTAATTTTGTACACAATATGAAATACAATACTTTTTTAAATCTATTATTGTTTTATTGCATCTTATCGTTCCGTCATTATGGACAGAAATACTTTCTACATTGTATCATGACATTGCATCCATTATGTCTCAATAGAGGCATATATGTTTGCAAGTTATGTTACTTTGCAACGAGTATGAATTTCCAGTAATGAGAAAAATAAGCATAAATTTTTCAATTTCATATAGAAGACCGCAATCACAATTGAAATAATTGCATAAATCGTAGACTAGCAGGTCTTGTCACGGAATATATAAAAAGTTGTAATATGTGATCATGCTACGAAATTGTAAAATCATGCATTTTCTTGTTATCAATGATGCGTAATAAGATGCAAATTATAATAAAGATTTAAAAAAGTACATTTAGATTTATTATATGCTGCTATTAACATAAGCATATTAAGTATTGCGCACGTTATTCTACAACTATAATAACTAAACTATTAAAAGTATTACTATACTAAAAGTACTACTAAAACTAAAAAGTAACGTACACACGTACTATACGCATATCAATGATTTTCATAAATCATTCGCAATAACAAACGTCGTAAAATATAAATATGAGAAAAAAAGACGTCAAAAATACAACTGATATTTTTATTAAAGGAAACCTACATTTATGTATATTTCCCCGTGATAAAACCTGTTAGTCGAAGATTTATGCAATTATTTCAACTGTGACTGTGGTCTTTACGTCATGCTCATTAACAGCAACACAAAGTATTGAAATAAAACTTCTAAGTTTAAATCTTTTTTCTGCGTTTTCTGATAAATTTTTTTAAAAATGCGTTCTATGTTTAAATTGCACATCAGCTAAATATAAATAGTTTATATAGCATAGCCTTAAAAAATTAGTTATTTCCAAATAATATACATATATATATTTTTTTTTCAAAGATATTAATGTATTGACTATTTATATTGTTAGAAATCTTAATATTGTAGAATGAAGAGGAGGGGTTTTTAGTGGGTGCAAGCCCCACACTACCCCGCCGGACGGCCGACGCGGGTGTGCGTCAGGCATTTTCCCCTCCCTAATAAAAAAAAAAAAAAAAAAAAAACGCGTGTACATACATCGTCGCGTTAGATGCAACATATATATTGAAACAGTATAATATATAAGTGTCACAGTAGTACTATAAGTAATAATAAGTAACAGTTATAGCGAGTTGCATTGAATAAAATTATTCTCGATTCGTTGTCGTAAATCGTTTATTATAATATATTTTATATGATGTAATACAAACATATACATATTTGTCATTCTAAACCTTTCAGACATAATCCTAATCCTAATCTATATATAAAATTCCCTTTAGTATACGTGAGCGAGCGAGAAGGTATAAGAGCAAGCGAGTCGTCAATAAGAGCGAGTAGGACAGTAACAGGAGTGAGCGAGATAAGAACAACGGCGCGCAAGGAGAAGACTCGATGCTCGATCCTCGATCAGATCCCCACCCCCGAGCCTTCTGCATGTGTTATTCTCATCTCGCTCACTCCAATTACTGTCTCGCTCGCTCTTATTGTTATCTCGCTCACTCTTATACCTTCTCGCTCGCTCACGTAACGAAAAATCTATAACTTTGCGTTACCGACATTAGCACGGAACGCAACCTAAATCGTGCACGTATGGGTTACCCCGCAGCCCAAACGTCGATATTGGCTACGTAGTTCATGTGCACGTTTTACGTCGTTCCCAGAGGGCGTATCGCGTTCGCGGATCACCTAAAACCGGGCCGTGTCGTCTCTCATTCTTCTCTCTGGTGATACGTGTACACGTGTATGTGATACGTGTATACGTGTACCCGTGTATGTGATACGTATACACGTGTATGTTCACATAAATGAAGATGAAATATGTGTATGTAGTATGTACACGGGTTAAAACACAATAAAGCTAAATACATAGCAATTGTTATTGTTATTTATTTACTGGCGAAACAAAAACACTTTATTGTCTAAATACATAGGTTACACGCAACATCTATTGTCAATGTATAAGTGTGTGTGAATAAATACATTTATTATAATAAGCGACATATATATTACGGAAAAATAATGTTTATTAATATTTGTTTTTCTTAACTTATCATAAATTTCGAAAATGTAGAAAATTGTATCTATGAAAGTAGACTTCTATTTGGGTATAAAAAAACTAACATATTTACATTTTCTAGCAGTAAAGAACTTCTTTTTGAAGTAATTATATTACCAGCCGTTGAGAAACATCGCTCTGAGCTTGCAGAAGATGCCGGTATACTCAAATATCTTCTGGCAAGATATGAAATAGCAGGAAGTTTATCCTTCCGAATATTCCACCACTCAAATGGATCCAAATCAAATCTTAGTTGCGGTTCAGACAGATAACGTTGCCATTGCGTATCAATGTCATTATTATTGATTTCTTGCTGATAAAGGAACTCCAAAGCACTATTTTTTGTGGTAACTTTGGAGCACGTGTCTTCGACAGGAGATACTTCCTGTAGCATGTATTTCACGTGACCTCTAATCTCTAATCTCGCCTCAAAAGGTTCATGATCCAAGTCTTTAAATCTTGGATCCATCATTGAAGCAATCTGTCTCGCTGTAATGTTGTTGGAGGTCCATGTTAAGGCGAAACGTTGTGTGATTTTATTTGCGATTATTTCCTTGGCGTTCTTTATCATTACATCATCCTCATCGCGAATTTGCATGTGGTTCTGAAGTGTCTTTTGTAGGACAGGACGAACCATGGATACAGGAGAACTGTTGTCGCCACATAAAACCGTAGTTGCCAATTGCAGAGGTTTTAACAATGTCAAAAGCGCCTCTATGAGTGTCCATTCTCTCTCGCTTATTTCTAAGCTTTCGGCTACCGAAGCTGTGGTACTACGACGATCTGTCAATACATTCATGACAGGGATTCGGTTCTGAAGAAGTCGCTCGAGCATAAAGTATGACGAGTTCCATCTTGTCTTGCAACTCTGTAAAAGACTCATCGTAGGTAGACCGAGCTGCTCTTGTTTATCTTGAAGCGCGTATTTTGCCACATTTGAGTGTTTAAAGTGTGAAACAATTTTGCTGGATTTCACAAGCAGTTTTTCAATATCACCTCCAACGAGCGCTTTGTTAACCGCTAGCTGGAGACTATGAGCAGCACAAGTGAGACCAAACTTTTCTTAAATTTGCTGGAGTAAGTGAGTAGCGTTTATAATATTTGTGGCATTATCGGTGACTACTGCCATGACTTTCTCATTAATGTTCCATTTAACGAATAATTCCTCCATTCGACTGGCCAAATTTGCTGCTGTGTGACGCTCCTCCATTTCGTATACTCCAAGAGTGAAGCATTTAGGAGTCCAATTCTCATCCAACATGTGAGCGATTAGAGTGACATAAGAATGCTGTGTTAAAGAAGACCAGCAATCAGTAGTGCATGAAACAGCAACAGCATCTTTCAGCGCGACTTTAATTTTCTCTTCAACATTATCCTTTAATAGATTCAACCTTTTTTTTAGGGCTTCATCTTTACATGGAGAATAGCCTGGGTCCACTGCGGTCATAAATTGCCGGAACCCCTCGCTGGAGCAAAAAGAGATCGGCATTTGGTTGATTGCAATCATTTTAGCCAATGCTTGGTGTATGAGTTCCTTTCGCTCTGCATTGCAAACAATGTTGGTTTGTAATGTTTGTATGTTGCGCTGCTTCCGTCGGCGTTTCGGAATTGATTGAAAAGACGAACTTGATTGGCGTTTCGGAATTGATTGAGAAGACGAACTTGATGGGAAGAGATCAGCTATCTGATCTTGTTCAATGTCTGTATTGTCTCTAATATTATTTTGTTGTTCTTCAACGCTTGTGTTTTCTTCATGATCTGATGGATCGTGCCTGTAATTTATTTTAATATAAAAAGCATTTGTCATTTAGAGTAAATTTATTTATTTATCAAATCATTGGAGAAAGCCATTTACGGTCTGACTGGATCTTGGTAGCCTAATAACATTTTTGTGTGAATTATTGTATAAATTTTCCAACATAATAACTGCGCGCCGAACATTTTGTCAGTCTTAAAACACAGCTTTTGTTGGAGCAGTAATTTCACATGTTTAAATCGATAATCAATTTAACTTGTGATGCTAACAAGCATCACGCCCGTCACGGTATGAGGGAAGCAATAAATTCTTTACAGTGTTTTAATAATGATGCTTATTAGCATCGTAAGTTAAATCGATTATATCGATTTAAATATGTGAATTTACTGCTTCAACAGAAGCTGTGTTTTAAGACTGACAAAAATATTCGGCGCGCAGTTATTGTGTCGGAAAATGTATACAATAATTCACACAGAAATATTATTAGGCTACCAAGATCCAGTCAGACCGTAAATGGCTTTCTCCAATGATTTGATTGTATATCTTAACGGTTTTGTTCACTTATTAATATTATTTATTTATGTTCAATTAAATTTATTTATATTCAATTAAAGTTACTTGCATGCGCAAGTCATATTTATATAAATGTTTCTTTATTAAGTAGCAAAATAATTTTTCGTTTGCGGTATAAAATAATAATAAATATTTAAGAAGAAACTAACTGTGTGTGTATGTGTGTGTTGTTCTCTAGATGCTGTGTTGCTTTCCTTGTAAACACCATGAATTGTCATTAAATGTCTTCCCAAAGATCCGGTAGTACCGCCAGTGCAGGAGAATTCATTGTCGTCTGTGTCATCGCATAATTCACAATATGCCTTATCACCTTTACGGGTAGCGTACTGCCAAACCCAACTTTTGCGAAGCTTCATGCTGCTTGTCCAATAATTACATGAATTGTGATCTCATCCAACAGACAGAGTTTGTCTCCACGCGATTGAAGATACAAAGGAACAAATAACAGTTATTTTGAAGGTGCTGCCAGAAAATGTCGATGTTAGTTTTTTTATACCAAAATAGAAGTTGACAATAGATGTTGCGTGTAACCTATGTATTTAGCTTTATTGTGTTTCAAGGTTTCAACCCGTGTATTTATTTTCATTTATATGTATACATACACGTGTATACGTATCACATACACGGGTACACGTGTATACGTGTCACATACACGGATACACGTGTACACGTGTCACATACACGGATACACGTGTACACGTGTACACGTACACGAATATTCGTGTACATGTGTCACGTGCATAAGTACACGTGAATAAAGGTTTCTTAAATCCGTGTACACGGGTCACGTGTACACGTGAATATTGAAACACGCGGACAATCGAGAGCTCTAATTTGAGAGATATGGATATGTGGATGACACGTGGATATTTAATGGATATCCCTGGTGGCTATTTGAGAGATATGGATATTTTTACATCCCACACAGCACACTTTATCTGATGGACGTCCTACAGACATCATTTTGGAATATCTCAATAACCGCAGGACATCCCAAAATGGTCTCAGATATCCGGTGGATATCCAGCAGATGCACAAGTGTCTGGCTATTTAGTATCGTGCAGACATCTTAGATGACGTCCACAGGATATCTGAGGCAGACCGAAAAATGTCGCAAGATATTAATTATATAGCACTCGCGATATTATATGGATATTCTATATACAATGAGCCAGAAATTATGGTTTAACCAGAAAGGGGATAATTGTACAATCATGGACAGAAATATTATTCCTCTTTTTTGATAAATTTCGGAATGCATTCGTCTTGTCCAATAAAAGAATTCTCCCATTGAAAAATAAATTATAAAATTAAACAAACACATTCCAAAATTTATAACAAAAAATTAACCTTTCTATCCACGATGTACATGAAAAAATAAATATATTTATGGGGCATTCCACGCCAATTCGCGAGGGGTCAAACTTCGACCTTTTTATTTTTGATGGCGGCTCGTTTTTTAGCAGATCTTTACGAGTACAATACCCATGTAAGAGCGTTGCTATAATAAATGTAGCGTTTCCGAAATAGAGCCTGCGCAAAATGAAGACTGCAAGATTTTCATTTTGCAAGGGGACCTAAGTCGTCTACAGACGATTCCGAGTCTCGACATCGAACTCGCAAAACTCATGTTCGACCGTTAGACGCCCGCGCCGTGCCATCGTAAGCGGTGAGATCCCGACGACGGGCAGAGGCGCCGTACGGCAAACCGGGCTCGTGCGACGACCGGCCCGCGAGGACCGGCCGCCTAGTAGTGTGTCACATTGTTTTGAGCCTTTCGACTCACGAGACTCCTAGAGATATCATTACCACCTTTGATTAGAGAAGATACGGCCTTAGAGGCGTTCAGGCATAATCCCACGGATGGTAGCTTCGCACCACCGGCCGCTCGACCGAGTGCGTGAACCAAATGTCCGAACCTGCGGTTCCTCTCGTACTGAGCAGGATTACTATCGCAATGACTGGTCATCAGTAGGGTAAAATTAACCTGTCTCACGACGGTCTAAAATACGCTATTTCGATCATATTTTTTAAAAAAATTACTCGTAATTTTTATAATAATATTGTTAAACAACTAGAGTAAAAAAACACAAAAGAATATCTTAAAAACCCCATTTTCTATTTTTTTGAAATTTATAAGGAATATTCTGGGGAGTATTAAAAAAATTTTAAGACCGGTCCGAAGTTGCGCAGAAAATTTGGGAATTTTTATAAATTTTTTTGTAAGGCAGACAGAGGTACCGTGGCTTCGCACGGACTTGCGCGCGGCCTCGAGCGGACTCGAGCTTCAACACAGTACAACCAGTAAGTCAACGTGACTAATTATTTTGCTTTGCGCCGATCCGTACTGCGCATCGACATGTTGTTGGGCGCGCTATGGTCCCGGTTTTATTCACATTCTTACTAGGAAGGGCCTATAGGTATAAATACACGTACAAAATCACTTAGCGTCTCTTTACATCATTGATTTCACAGAGTTTTCCATTATTTGACCTAAAACGTACGAAAATCTACTGTGGCGTCACACCGACTTTGCACTACTACACATACAAAAATCCTCTGATTGGCGCGCCCAACAACATGTGGTCCTAGGAAGAAATCTCTCCGAAAATATCCTCCCCGGAAATGAGCTCCCGGGAAAATCTCCCCGGAAAAAATCTCCCCATCCAAAAATCTCCCCGGAAAAAATCTCCCCATCCAAAAACACAGTAATACTGTATTTTAAATTGTGTGGCATCATTTGTGGCGCTTCACTACCGTTAAACTAGACACATAGTGTGCCTTGCAAAGTACATGCATGGGCTTTCCACGCGTAGAAAGTCGTAAACCCATCTGGCACCTCGTTTTACATGGAAAGTGTATGCGTGGAGGTAGTAGGTTCCATCCCCCCTAAAAAAATAGGTTTGCAAGGCAAAGCGAGGTTTATTCCACACTAATGCGGAATACTTTAACGGTAGTGGAGCCAAGTCAGAAAAAAAATGATTAAACGTTTTATAGTAGAGATAGATGTAAAGTATTGTATGGAAAAGTACATGCCTGGTTGCAGCGAGTTCCGCCCCCCCTGCGGAAGGTTCCACAAAAAAAAACTAACCTAACCCTTAACCCCTTAACCCAACCCATTTGTTGCGTGGGTGGACCACCCACACACGTGTGTGTGTGTGTGTGTGTGTGTGTGTGTGTGTGTGTGTGTGTGTGTGTGTGTGTGTGTGTGCGTGTACGTGTGCGTGAGCGTGTGCGTGTGCGTGTGCGTGTGCGTGTGCGTGCGCGTGTGCGTGTGCGTGTGCGTGTGTATTTGCGTGTGTGTGGTTAAGTGCTATCGCGCGCGTTAAGCCCCTTGCACAATAGGCGATAGCGATAGCAATAGTGACAGCGACAAGGTTGCCGACAAAGCTGTACAGACGGCGTCATTAATGCTTTCTTAGCTGTGTTCTGGGGATTTCTATAGTGCACGTTACATGTACTATGTCTTCAGGTGAAAGGCATTAATGACGCCGTCTGTACCTTTGTCGGCAACTTTGTCGCTGTCGCTATCGCCTATTGTGCAAGGGGCTTTAGATTCTGCGTTAGAGTTATTGCGCGTGTTGTAATTTCGCGTTATTACTCGTATTATATTCAGCGTTGTGTTTAGAGTCCCGCGTCTCTCGCGAGCGTCTTATACCTTGGCGACAGAACCCTTTCGCGGTTTTGGACGTCGAGTCCTTGCGCGCCGAGCGTGGCGCAGCACTACTTTGATGATATTTCATGTTCAATATTACTTCGTATTCGATCATATTTTCTGTTTCTTGTACTATTATATGTAATCCTAGTTTACGTTCCATATTACGTCCTATTTACTTTGTTATTTCGCGCTTACTTCTACATTGTGTTTATTTAGATTCCGAAATTAATGTTCTCTCACGTTACATTATCTAATTCTGTTAATTCAGTCTCTTTAATACAATTTAATGTCTGATCTCTGCTATTTCATAATCCGACTCAGTTTAATTTCTGACTTCCGCTATTCAATAATTCTCTTTACCATTCGATCTCATAGTATTTCCAAGTTATAATAAAGACTGTTACTGACTAGTATTAAACATTTGTATGTTGCTTAACCGTCACCCAGCCGAATTTTAGAGCTGCCCGACATCCACCTCGCCCTTAGCCGTTAGGTCGAGCTGGCCGATCTCTCGCACGACCGACTAAATTAGCTATCGGTTTAGCGTATGGATTTCGCGATTTTGAGTAACTTAGTGGACGCGAGTATTACGCGTCTGGCGCCCAACTTTTTGGTTTAGAGTGTAATTGTCGGGCCGTGCGAGGGACCAGTTGGAGAGGCCTGTCATCCTTCTCTCCTCACCTCCCCTTTTGATCCATCTTGCGCCTCGTGCGCTATTCACAAATAAAAAGACGTGACAGTGCATTGTCTATATATATAATATTACTAATTATTTTATTATATAAATTTATTTGTCGACGTCAGATCGACATTGATTCGACGTTGAGTCAACTATAATTAGTCAATAAGTTCGTCGATCAACAGTGATTCGACGTCGAAAACGTCGATCAATTCGATTTAACCAGCTGTCAACCTCTTCGACGTCAAATTAACGTTAAATCGACGTCACCTTTCTGACTGGATAGGGATTGCTATTTAAAAATTTTAATTTGACTTTTATTTCAAAATGTCGGGTCATCCGATAGATGGCATCCGATAGGATTCGTTTCTCGTATTTAAAATTTGAACAATGGTATAAAAACAGTATATAAATCATATAAATGACGGAACTGCACAACTTGTATCAGTTGTATCAGTCGCGCCTATGTGTACTGTCTATACACATATACTAATAAATTACTTCCCTTAGCACTGACACAAACTTGTAAATTTTTCAAACTTTGTTTGTTCATAACTTTTAAATAAGCAATGACCGCCGATTAAGTTATAAGGAAAAGTTACTCAGGATCACGTCCTTGACAACATATGTTAAGGTCATTGAAATTGGTGAGGTCACCCTCTTTCTGTATAATTACCTAATTTTATTTAAAAATTTTGTGACTTAATTATATAGAGGAAAGTCCCCTATTATGAGATAAACTCCTAATATGCGATAGCGGGGTTTTTGCTAAACTAATAGGTTCTATTTGTTGGTTCCACCATGAACTTATTGCCCTTGGTGTAAAACCTATTTAGTAGAAAATTCATTGTTCGATCGTGCATGCACTCGTTACGAATATCGAAATTGTGAATTTGGATGTTGTCAAGTTCCATAAAGGTAAGACTTTGAACCTTGTTTATTATTATATAATAAATAAATATTTGACAATGAGTTTTGTATGCAGCGATAGAGTAAGGTCGTATTAATAGGAAAATACAGGATATGTTGAGTTGCTTAATTTAGATTTGGTGATCGCGAAACCGCAAGGCGTGGGGTCCGCAATATGAGATATTCAGGGTGACGATCGTTGCTAGAGTATGAAGGAATGTACAGTAATTATTGTACAGTAATAAAAAGTGGGAAAATACTATGTTAAAGTTAAGGGAAGGTTCATACGAATTTATAAAAGTGTGCTGATGGTGATCGCATGCTCATGCTGGGCGCACACTGGCTGCGCTGGAAATATTGAGTATAAGTGGGTTTGCGATTATTGCAAATAAGCTTCTCCATTACATTTGTATTTCAGAGACATTAAATGAAGTTTTCTAATTGCAATACCGATGTATTTTGCACATTATTAGCGATTTCTCAAGGTATCTCATATTAGGAGTACACTTTTTCGATTTTGCATGAAGTTCATTTTTTACATTTTTCTAATTTTCAGAAAAATTAATATTTAAATTAGATTTTACATTTCAGCATCTTAAAGCTTATTAAATTCCCTTTAAAATGACCTACTACTTTTTTTCATTCTGCCCATAGACTTCCGATAATCACACAAAATAGATGTGGTGTCTCCATTGTTAGGATGGGATCGGATGGATGAGTGGAGAGATGATAATATCCATGATAAAGCTTATATTTCAGCGTACACCAGTTCAGCGATGTTTACAAAGCGTAACGGACACACAACGAAAAAGCAGAGAGTGAGTGATGTAGATGTCGCGATGCCGTATTAGGGAGGACGGCGATTGGTAGTACTAATACGCGGACTTTTGAGAAATCGTACACTATAACATCCATAATAGGGGACTTTAGTAGACCAATAACAGTATCCAGGGCGGTCGGGTGCAACCGAGGGGAAGCGGGGGGGGCCGCGCGCACGCAGGGGAACGCCATAAGAGATGGGCGAGGGGGACGAGGGGGGGCATGGGGTGGAGATGGGTGAGGGGGGTGAAGGGCGGACAGGTGCAAGGGGAAACAGGGGGGGTGAGGTGGACAGGTGTGAGGGAAAATTTCCCCTGTAACCGGACAAACATTCCCCTGGAACTGGACAAAGGTGTATCGCTGTCCAATCAGATCGCGGTACGAAGACTCGAGGCTGTCCAATCAGATGCGAGTATTTTGTGGGAACACCTGTCCCTAGGCGGGTGATGGGGAATTTCGCACCGCAGTGTTGCCACCTTGCAATAACCTGAAAGACGTAAATTCCCTAGGCGGGTGATGGGGAATTTCGCGCCGCAGGGTTGCCACCGGGGGTTGGGGGGATCGTCGCTCCGAGAGGGCGATCGAATCGGCGTTATCGACCACGTTATCGGCCGCGAGCGGAAATCCGCCCCGATTCGCGCGTCATCGCGAATAATGTTATCATCGCGCGCGTTCGAACTCGTTCGAGGTCGCTCTTGTCAGTTCCTCCTTTTGTTTTTTTCGCAGGATGCGGCAAGCGGATGTCCCCTTCCCGGAAGGGTGTATCCTGTAGGTACATCCTCCGTTGAGATAATGAACGAGTATAAATTGAATTGGCGCGACAGCGTAAAGCGCATCGGAATGGGATAAGTTAATGTGGTTTTTTTCTTTTAACGTGGTATGAGCGGCGAGTACGTAGAACTTTGCAAACCGGCGTGGGTGAAAATCAGAAATGCTACATTTCCGAAACCGCTCGTGAAAATCAGCGAACCGCTCGCGAGGAATGGAGATCCGTTCGCGAGGGAGTGGGATCCGCGGCGCATCGATGTAGCGAGATATCTGATCCGTCGCGAAATCGGAATCGCCGATCTCCGATCACATCGGAAGTTTCTCGATCGCTATATATTTTGTGAAACAAATCGGTGTCCGCGAAACCGATCTCCGATCCCAGCCCCCTCGGAGCGCCCTGGGTGGTTACAGTGCACTTCCGACCCCCTCGCCGCCCACTTCATATGTAGATCGTGAAACAAATCGGCGTCCGCGAAAACCATAAATGCTACATGGGGTGAAGTCACCGTTATTTTTTGACGCGGTATGCGCCGCGAGGAAGTGAAAAAACTTGAAAAAAGTGTGTGCGCGGGAATCAGCAAACCGCTCGGGAGGAGATTGACGAAAGACTTGGATCCGTGTAGCGTCGACGTAACCGGATATGTGATCGGTCGCGAAATCGGAATCGCCGATCGCCGATCGTACCGGACGTTTCTCGAGACAAACGTGGCGTATCACCTGCGAGGACGGTGTTACAACGTAATATTGGGCGCGAATACCGTAGATCGATTTGAGGGAGCGCGTATAAGAGTTCCACCGAAGAGTGGACCTATGAGTGTCTGTTACGAGACGGAGGGTATGCGAGATTTGGCGTTTTGCGCTAGCGGTATTTATTTTCTCCTGCAACATTATTGGAGGAGTGGGGTGAAAAGAACATATCTGTGCACTCGCGAATGAACGATCGCCGTTATCCCTCGCCCGAGGAATCTGATGACGAACCTCACTGCTACGAGCCCATGCCCATGTTCTCGTCCGATTCGGACGACGAATCGGCGAGACTCGAAACGTCGTTATCGTCAAACGTATGCGCGTCGGTGGCGAAGGAGGACTCGCGATGGAATCTAGCGACTCATCATCTGCGAAGGGAGATCGGAGCGCGAACTGCGCGCGAGCGAGCGTGGATAGAGACGACAATGGCAAACTCCGTTAGGGCGAACGATTATATGCGTTACGTACCGCTCGAGTATTATCTTTACTATCAGACGGTGGACGGAGGAGAGAAGATACGTAGGATTCAGACCTACAAGTCTCGTCGTCTTTTCGATTGAGTGAAATTCAGTGTTCCCGAGGGTGAAAGGCCCTTCTGGATAGGATGCAGGAAGAGTGCGACGAGTTGCTCGCCGCGGACGTCCGCGACGCGGACGGGTACCGCGCGTGGGGACGACGATGCGACGAGTGTCTCCGGCTCTTGCGGGAGAGTTGTCGAGTCAGACAATCTGGGGGGCGAGGAAACACGGGAGCCGTGAACGCTCTGGTGGCTCGATTAGCGCGATTGGAAGGTTCGAGGGAAGACCTGCGTCGACGATTCGAACGCGTCGTAGGTGCCGGTTTGGACGGCGATAGCAGCGGCGTTAGCGGAAGATTTTCGTGGGTCGAAATCGATACGGCGTTCCAAAGTCGCGTACTCACCGGCGCTGTGACGAACTCTACGTACATCGAACCAGCGCGATTTCTCGAGGATGCGAAGGGCACCGTGCTCGAAAAAGTGCAGGATAATTTGAACAGATACGTGTGTCTGAAGGTCAATACCATATTCAATGGAGAATTCGTAGCGGACGTTAAGACCGATGTGAAGAGTATCGCTACGCGGAACGAACAGCTCCTCCAAGGGTCCGATCTGGGCGAGTGGTACGAAAAGCACGTGCGCGACGCAATTCTAGCGGCGTTGGACGAATTTCAGGAACGCGATAGCGGATGGGCGTTGTCGCGAATACTCAACCTAACGGTGAATGTGAACAAGTGTAATCCCATGCGCGTGGGATGTTGGATGAAGATACCGCTAGGTATAAGACTTAAACAGGCGGTGGTCAACGTGCTGTCGGAGAACGACACGTGTTTCGCGCGTGCGGTGGTCGCGGCTCTGTATCCCGCCAAGCACAACGCCGAACGATGCGGCTCGTATCCCGATTACGCGACGGTGCTGAATCTCGACGGGATCAAGTTTCCCATAGATCTGAAACAGATCGGAAAGTTCGAACGTCAAAACGACGTATCGATCAACGTATTTACAACTCGGGAAGGAATCGAAAAAAAAAATAAGTTTGGACGGGGCGCCGACCGCAACGCGATCGTGCCTCTGCGGTTAACCGACGATAAGAGGGATAGACACGTAAATCTCCTGTATCTGCGCGATACGCTACGCGGCGTCAACAGGGGCCATTTCGACTGGATAAAGAATCTGTCGCGATTGGTGAATTCACAATTGACCGCAAAACGGTGCGCGAAGCACGTTTGCGATCAGTAAGTAAAGCAACCTGAGGAATAAGGAAACGACGCGGTGTTATTTTATATACGCATAGTAATCGCACGCACGTTACTTCGCAGATGTCTACACTATTTCTATACGCGCGAAAAGTTGGCCGGTCACAGCGTCGACTGCGGCCGAATGAACGACTGCGCCATCGTTCTTCCGAACGAGGACGATAAGTGGCTGTCGTTCGACAATCACTACAGAAAGGAGCGACTCCCCTTCGTGGTGTACGCGGATCTGGAGTGTCTTCTCGAACCGCGGGAGAGGGAGAATGCCGAAGGAGGCGCGAGAACGAGTAGATAACCTTATCAGCGTCACGTACCGTTCAGCCTGGGCTACTATCTGTGCTGCACCTACGACGATACCGTATCCACGTACAGATATCGTCGCGGCGACGACTGCGTTTCGTGGTTCGTGAACGAGCTTCGCGTTCTCGCACGTCACGCAAAGATTAAATTCTCCACCAATATATCGATGGTAGAACTTACGGAGGACGAGAAACTCGAATTTTGGCGCGCGACGCATTGTCACGTGTGTCGGAAAGCGTTCCAACCGGAGGACAAGCGCGTGCGAGATCACTGTCATCTAAACGGACGGTACAGAGGTCCGGCGCATTCTCGTTGCAATCTGAATTACAGAAACGTGTACGTGATTCCCGTGTTCTTCCACAATCTGTCGGGTTACGACGCGCACTTTATCATCGAGAAAATCACGAACGATTTCGAGGGTGGGGTCGATCTCCTGCCGCTTACGAAGGAAAATTACATATCTTTCTCGAAGACCGTTAAGGAGACGCAAACGGACAGGATGTATAATCGATTCGTGAAGCTTCGATTCGTAGACTCGTACAAATTTTTAGCCGCGAGTCTCGAAACCCTGGCGTCCTATCTGGACAAGGACAAGCTGAGAATAACGCGATCGGAGAACGCGGATTTGAACACGGAGGATCTCGATCTGCTCACTCGCAAGGGAGTATTTCCGTACGAGTACGTCGACAGCGAGGACAAACTGCGGGAGACCGAGCTTCCGCCGCGCGAGGTCTTTTACAACTCCCTGACCGACGAGACCGCGAGCGAGAGCGATTACGAGCACGCGACGAGGGTCTGGCGACGTTTTCGCGTGCGGGATCTCGGCGAGTACAGCGATCTGTATCTCAAGACCGACGTGCTTCTTCTGGCGGATATCTTTGAAAATTTTCGGGACACGTGTTTAGCGAGTTATGGGCTGGATTCCGCGTATTATTATACATTGCCGGGGTACACGTGGGACGCCATGTTGAGGTACACCGGCGTGCGTTTCGAGCTGCTCACCGACATCGACATGGCGATGTTCGTGAAACGCGGAATACGCGGCGGCCTCAGTCAATGTTCGCTCAGGTACGCGCGAGCCAACAACAGGCACGTACCGACGTACGACTCGTCCCAGCCCACTACGTATCTCATGTATTACGACGTGAACAATCTGTACGGCTGGGCTATGGGCGAATCGCTGCCGTACGCGAATTTCCAGTGGCTCGACGACCCCGAGAATTTCGACGTGACGACCGTGCCGACGGACAGCGAGGTCGGTTACATTCTGGAGGTGGATCTCGAGTATCCGCCGGAACTGCACGACGCCCACGCGGACCTGCCGCTGTGCCCGACGCGCGATAAACCGCCCGGTAAGCGGCAGGAGAAACTGCTCGCTACTCTCTACGACAAATCGCGCTACGTGACGCACTATCGAAACCTGCAGCAATGTCTGCGACTCGGTTTGCGTCTGACGCGCGTTCGTCGAGTGCTGCGATTCGCCCAGTCACCGTGGCTTCGCGGCTACATCGAGCTGAACACGACGTTCAGGACGCGCGCGAGCAACGAGTTCGAACGGAACATGTACAAACTGATGAACAATGCCGTCTTCGGCAAAACGATGGAGAACGTGCGCGCTCACGTGGACGTGCGTCTCGTGACGCGATGGGACGGGAAATACGGCGCGGAGGCGTTGATCGGCAGGCCGAACTTTCACAGCAGAAGCGTCTTCTCGGAGAATCTGGTCGCGATCGAGCTGCGGAAGCTCGAGGTAAAATTTAACAAGCCGGTCTACGTGGGTATGTGTATTCTCGAGATATCCAAGACGCGTCTCTACGAGTTTCACTACGACTACATGGCGCCGCTCTATCGCGACCGGTGTCGAATTCTGTACACTGATACCGATAGTCTGATCTATTCGCTGGAGTGCGAAGACGCGTACGAGCGTATGAGACGCGACATAGACAGGTTCGACACGAGCGATTACGCGGAGAATAACGCGCACGGTATGCCGCGCGTCAACAAGAAGGTGTCCGGTCTAATGAAGGACGAGAACAACGGTGCGATCATGACGGAGTTCATAGGCCTCAGAGCGAAGATGTACACCTACAGGGTACTCGGACGCGACGACACCAAAAGAATAAAGGGTGTTAAAAGAAACGTAGTCGCAAAGAAGATCACGTTCGAGGATTACGTGGCGTGCTTGCGGGACGCGCGCGAGCTGAGGACGCGCCAGTCGTGCATACGCTCGACGTTGCACGAGGTTCACACCGTGTCGGAGCAAAAACTAGCTCTCAGTCCGCACGACGATAAGCGATACGTGACGTTGGACAGCGAGGAAACGCTTCCGTGGGGACATTACGGAATACAGTTGTAAAAAAAGAAACAATATCATACGCTTTCTAAAATTGTTTTATCGTAGAAAAATCAATAGCACGTAAGAAACAAACCAATGAATGTGTAAATTTTTTATTAACAATAAAGTACACGTTGCGCGTATTTACGAATGTCTAATTATTTCTGTTACAATACAGACGCCTTATCTATCCAGGAATTGTGCGAACTGTCCATCCCCAACCACTTCACGTACGCTCGATTGCCGCTCTTACGCAGGACTTTTTCCACGAGATAGACGTCGGGATTGGAGAGGCGCAGCAACTCGTGTTCGTAGAATCCTCCGGCTATCGCTTCTCCGCGAACGTCTTTCAGCAGATACGTAACAGGATTGGTCCTTTGTACTTTGGCTACGCGAAATATCTCGGTGGTCCAATTGGGAGTGTAGCCCTTTTCGAAGATCGTTTTGAATTTGCTCACGCGCACCAGATCGTCGACTCGAAATCGCGCCGGCGCGGCGGCGCGGCGATCTTCGCGCGACTGTACACCGTGCGCAGCAGTTTTTCGGCGACGGTGGGCGTCACGTCCGCCGGACGCATTCCGATCGTTCTGTGTCTGCGACGATTGTAATTCGACAAGAGGCGCGGCAGCGAGTCTATCCATCTGTACGATTCCTGGAGCGTGAAGAGCTTCCACATGTCGTTTTTCAACGTGCGATTGAATCTCTCCACCACCGACGCTTTCATCACCGAATACGTGGAGTAGTGATTCACCTTGCGCGCGTCGAAGATTTTGCGCGCGTCGGCGTTGTAGAATTCCTTTCCTTTGTCCGATTGCGGATTCCTAGGGTGTCGCGCGTCCTCGCGAAAGATCTTTCCGAGAGCCGTCGCGACCTCCTTTCCGCTCTTAGTCTTGTGAGCGGGATCGCCCAGGCGTACTTACTCAGCACATCGATGACCGTCAGAATGTAATTGTGACCCGCGTTTTCGCGCGAATAGGGACGCATCTCGACCACGTCGGCCTGCCACAGGTCGTCGTAACCGCGCACCACGAGGAAAGTTTTTTCGCGCCGGCGCGTGCAATTCCTCCACGAGTCTCCGTTTTTCCACGCTCATTGCTCAAGAAGGTTCAATATACTCAGAATTCTGGCGATCTGGATTTCGTGCTTATCCACGGTATTCTTCACAGTTACGAACTGGCTTCTAAATTCTCTTATCAGATCTTTGAAGTTTTTTCTGAGCTCCGCGATCGCTCCCTCGACGTAGCCCATGTTCGTCGCGTCGGTGCCGACCTCCGGCGCAGCCACGCGTTGTATCTTGCGCTCCGACGCGTCGTAGAAATCTTCGCGCAAGAGAAGCGCGTCGTTTCGAAACGTCGCGATTTCGTCTCTCAAACCCTGGTTCGCGTTTGTCACGATGACGCCCGTGAACTCTCGATCGACGGTGTTCTTCTTTTCGATCTCTTCGATCACGGCGCTCTTGAACCGTTCGATCGCGTCCTCCACGTAACTCCTGTTCGTCGCGTCGGTGCCGAACTCCGGCGCGGCCACGCGTCGTATCTTGCGCTCCGACGCGTCGTAGGAATCCTCGTTCAAACGGAGCGCGTCGTTCTTCAGCGTCGCGATTCCGCCTCTCAATTCTTCCGTCACGTCGTTCTTCTTGATCTCTTCGATCACGACGCTCTTGAGCCGCCCAATCGCGCCCTCTACGTAGCTCTTGTTTGTCGCGTCGGTGTCGACCTCCGGCGCGGCTACCCCTCGTATCTTGCGCTCCCTCGCGTGGTAAGAGCCCTGACTCAAGCGGAGCGCGTCGTTCCTCAGCGTCGCGTCGTTCTTCTTGATCTCTTCGATCACGACGCTCTTGAGCCGCCCGATCGCGCCCTCTACGTAGCTCTTGTTCGTCGCGTCGGTGCCGACCTCCGGCGCGGCTACCCGCCGTATCTTGCGATCCCGCGCGTCGTAAGAGTTTCGATTCGAGAGAAGCGCGTCGTTCCTCACCGCCGCTATCTCGCCTGTCAATTCTTCGGTCGCGCTTTTCTTCGATCTTCCGATCGCGTCCTCGACGTAGCTCTTGTTTGTCGCGTCGGTGTCGATCTCCGGCGCGGCTACCCGCCGTATCTTGCGCTCCCTCGCGTCGTAGAAACCCTCGCTCATAAAGAGCGCGTTGTTGCGCGTGTAGTTACGCAGGGATTCGATCGAGGAGCGTAATCGCACCGTGGACGCACCGTCGATTCCGTCACCGTTGCTCCGATTTGTCAGAGACATGCCGAATTTGTTCACGGACATCGCGCGCGGGGGGGGGGGGGCGCTGGAGAGCGCGCGATACGTACTGCCGTCGCGATCGACGCGACCGATCAATTTACGACGAAACCGGCCTCGCGAAGTTCCTCGATTATCGACAAAATTTCGTTGTCGTGAGCGTTGTTGCCAGCCCGACGAGAAGCGTCTAGCAGTCGAAGTCGATCGACCAGCTCGTTGGGATCGTCCCAGTGAACGTAATCGATCGCGTTGTCGGTCAGTCGCATGGCCGACGGTAGTCCGGCGCCCTTTGTAGTCCCAACTGTGTGAGACGGGTGTACGAGCGGCGCTATTATTTTTGTGTACTTGTGTCCCCTGTTACCCTTGAAAGGCATGCCGGCGCTGCGACCACGTTTGTGAGCGCTGGTGGCGAAAAGTATACTCCTGTACGTTCGTTTGTCCTTCTCCGTGTAGATGCGAGCGTTGGGAATTCGCATGAAGATCAACTCGTACAGACCGCGCGTGCCCTTGTACCGTACACCGTCGATGATCACGGAGTCATCCCGGGCCACGTCAAATCGCTTGTTACCCAGCATCGTGCCGTGCTCGCCGAGATACACTCCGTAGACGTGGTCGATCTCCTTTTTACTGTCGCCGCTCAGAAGAGCGCCCACGTACTCCCGCCCTAACGGTCCTAGTTGGCTATTCAGAGCGTCGCGACCTTCCGCCGTGCTCAAAGACTCCCTGACGGACGTCTCTAGCGCGGGGGGTGGAGTCGTAGTCTCCGAGACGATCTCGTGTTCTCTGGGTAAAAACCGGACCAAATCGGCGTGGATCGGCGTGGAGCTCGCGATAGTCGTCGTCGCGGGAGCCGAACTCAACCGTGCTGGACGCGACTCTCCTTTTTTTCCCGCGGTCGTCGTTGTCCTTATTGGCGTGAATACGTCGTCGACGTCGTCGTCCTCCCCGTAATCGCGCTCCAGGTCGGCGCCTGCATTGTCGTCGTCATCACCGTAGTCACTATCCTTCTTCGCTCTCTTCGTCGTTTTCATCTTTCTCGCGAGCGTAAAGCTGCCGTCGTCGTCGTCGTCAATCTTGCCCGGTCATTTACCCCTGCGGTCCACGTCATCGGCGAGCCGTTTCAGAGGTTTGACGATGGGCTCGTACCTCTTTTCCAGAGCGATCTCGCTCTCCATTTTTCCGACCCTGAGAGCGGCGTACTTCCTGCGAATCGAGGCGCGCGTTTTGGCTATCTCTCGCGCGGTCCTCTCTTCCGCGATCGCGCTCATACTCGCGTCGTTCGGCGAAGAGCACTGATCGGCTCTACAGCACGGCGAAGTCGTGGAACCCCCGTCTGTACCGTCCGCCTCGCAACGCGCTGTCCTTGTCTATCACGGCGAAACCGTAGGTGCGTCGCCAACACTCGCGACAGAAGGCGCGAAACTCGTCGTACGACATGTCGATGTTCACGTGATCGTCGTACACGTGCCGCAGATTGGTGCCGTCCTGCCTGAACAGGATCAACAGATTTGCGTTATCGCGCACGAGATGTTTCGGTATTTTGGCGTACGTCTGACAGAGATAGAAGCAATCGATATTCGAATGTCGACCCATAGAAAAGTACTCCCTCATTCTGTCCTGCTTGTCGCAGGCCACGTCGTCGAAGACGAAGACCGAGTCGGGAAGCGCCTCGTCGGGCGGAACGACGTCGCGATTGTCGGAGAACGCGCGATAGCTGATCTCCTCCATAGGCTCGAACAATCGTTCGAGATATCGATACTTCGGTTGTTGCAGAGATTTCGAGTACACGTATACGTTCTCGAAACGAAGACCGTGCGCTTGTTCCAGCAGACTCACCAGAACGTTCGTCTTACCGCAGTTAGAGGGACCGCAGATGATGCAACGTACGACGTTCGGCAAGAGAGGACCGTGTCTGCGCGATTCTCCGTTTCCTCCCTCGGTCGCGCCCGACCTTGCCTGCGTTTTGCGATCCACATTCGAGACTCCTATCGTCACCGACTGTCGCACGAATCGCATTGCGCCCTCTCTCTTTCGCTCTCTCTCTCGGTCTTTTCCGCAAGCGGCGAGCTCGCCGAACGACACGTCGCCGATCGACTGCTCGCCGAGAGGGCGCGCGAGCGCGTCACCGCGAAGGACTCGACGGTCAGTGAAAGACTCGCCGCGGCGGCCGTATGGGCGGCTATGAAAGCGAAGACGAAACTGGGCATGGGTATGGAAAGGAAAAAAGGAAGAAAGAGGAAAGGAACGGGGAGAAACGCGAAGACGAGGAGGAAGAGGCGGAGGATACTTCCGACGGCGAAACGCGGCGGCTTCTTGCCTTTTCTACCGATGTTGGGTGCGCTCGGTTCCTTGATCGGTGGCGCGGCTGGCGTGGCCAAGGCGGTGAGCGCCGGCAAAGCGGCGCGACGGGAACTCGAGGAACTGCAGCGACACAATCGCGCGATAGAGGGTCGCGGGTTGTACCTCATTAACATTGCTCGATCCACTGTGCGCCGTATAAGAAGCGCGGAGGTGGCGCGAGGAGAATCGCCGAAAAAAAAAAATTTCGCGGAAGAAGGCGACGTTAGCGGCGACGACGGAACTGCCGCCGTACGGCGTCACGACGAACGAGCAGCTCGATCGATCGGCGCGTCGCCTACGCATACCGTTCTTCCGTGGGGTGTTCATGCGCGACGCTCTGCCGACGAGGGTGCGACACGCGGAGTGCGGCATCGTGAATCTCGACGACGCGGCGGGTCCGGGCACGCATTGGGTCGCTTAGGCGAAGAAAGGGAACGCGGCGATCTACTTCGACGCGTTCGGAAATTTCCGTCCGCCGAGGGATCTCGCGCGATATCTCAGCGGTGGCGGCGAGAGCGCGATCGTGACGTACAATCGTCGCGCGTTCCAGACGTTCGAGCAGAGAATCTGCGGACAGCTGTGCCTGCGATTTCTTCGCGAGATCGATTGGGGGAGCGGTGGCGAACGATCGACGTTCTCCCGCAATGTCGCTGACGCTCACGTTAACCGGAACCAGCAGCGTTCTCACGGCGAGTCACTTTCCCGCTTTGGATCTGAGCGACGGCGAGTACGAGCTGGGTTTGGCGACTTTTGAGACGTACAATTCGATACTGAACGTTACGCCGGTGAACAATCGATTCTACTTCGGCGAGGACGACCGGAAGATCGTCGTTCCGGAAGGGTCGTACGAGCTGCGAGCCGTGAGCAGATATTTGCGAGCCGCTCTTCTTCATTGCAAACGTCGCGCCCGCGAGAGAGAGAGAGAGAGAGAGAGAGAGAGAGAGAGAGAGAGAGAGAGAGAGAGAGAGAGAGAGAGAGAGAGAGAGAGAGAGAGAGAGAGAGAGAGAGAAGAGAAGAGAGAAAAACTGCAGGCCGATAGCGCTAGACGGGTAAAAGAAAATAAACGAACGGAGAAGAACGACGACGACGATAACGACGACGCTTATCGCATATACGAGGACGAAGACGACGACGGTTATGGCATATACGGGGACAACGACGGCAAGAACGACGACGATGACGGCGGCGATAGAACGATACTCGCTCTTCGCGCCAACGAGAATACCATGAGGAGCGAGATAAAGTGCGCCTACAGAGTGAATTTTACAAAACCGAACAACATCGGTTCTCTTTTGGGTTTCTCGCGCGATCGTATCCTAAAACCGAACAAATGGTACGTTTCCGACGGACCCGTTGACGTCATGAGCGTGAACATAATTCGCATCGAATGCAGCATCACCACGGGAGCGTACAGCAACGGACGCTCGGTGCACGCGATACACGAATTCGCGCCGAAAGTTCCACCGGGATATAAACTGTCGGAGACTCCGACGCAGATCATTTACCTCCCGATCGTCGCGCGAAACGTCACCGATATCACGGTGCGAATCGTGGATCAGAACGATCGATTGATCGACTTTCGCGGCGAGGAGATAACGATTAGACTGCACGTACGTCGTCGCCGCAGTTAGTGTGTGTGTGCGCGTATCTCCGCGACCTGAAGAGAGAGAGAGAGCGAGAGGGATGCTCGTTCTGAACGAATCGAGCGCGGATTGTACGAACGAGCGAGCTAGCCCGTTCTACGACGTAATCGAAAGCGTAAGGAAGAGAAGAGGTGGTGGTGGTCGAGGAGGAAAGAAAGCCGTTCTCAGCAACGCCAACGTCAGGTTCCTACGATCGCTGGGTCTCGCCGTGAGAAACGCGTCGTTTCTACTTCGAAAGGAAAGACCATGACCGACATCCTGAGTATCGGCGGTGAGCCGATCTTCGACGAGCGCATCGTCGGAATCGAGACTCACACTTATAACCCGTACGTGAACACAAAGTTCGGGCACAACGACGAGATACGAATACCCATACAGCAACAGGATCTGTATACGCTGCCGTGCGACAGTTTTCTGTACGTCGAGGGACGACTCTATGACGACGGCGCGGGCGCGACGACGTCGGAAGCGACGGATGCTCAAAGGCAATACGCGAAATTGGTCAACAACTGCGTGGCGTTTATGTTCGACGAGATTCGATACGAACTCGACGGCGTGGAGATCGACCGGTGTAGAAACGTCGGCATAACCAGCACGATAAAGAACTACGCGTCGCTGACCGCCGAACGAGCCAGGAGACTGCAGAACGCCGGATGGAGTTATCCGACGAACGAATCGAATCTGAACGACGCGTCCCGTCAATTCAACTTTTGCGTACCTTTGAATATTCTTTTGGGTTTCTGCGAGGACTACAGACGCGTGGTGAAAACGCGCGACACGAACTTATCCTGATACGCGCTCGGAACGACGTCACTGCGTCGTAGATCCGAAAAAAACCGTGCCGAGAGATCCCGCCAAAGATCCTAAAATTACGCTACTGAAGGTGCAATGGCGTATGCCGCACATGGCGTTAAACGACGTGACTAAATTGTCGCTTTTGCGAACGTTGGAGAGCGGACGATTTCTGAGCGTGGGATTTCGCTCTTGGGACCTGTACGAATTTCCTCTGCTGCAGAGCACGACCAAGCATTCGTGGGCCGTGAAAGCCGCGCCGCAGTTGGAGAAGCCGCGATACGTCATATTCGCGCTGCAGACCGGACGGCGAAACGAATTCACGGAGGACTCCTCGAGGTTCGATCATTGCGCGCTCGCCAACGTGAAATTGTATCTCAACTCGGAATTCTATCCCTACGACGACGTGAACGCGGATTTCGAAAGCGACAAGTTCGCCGTGCTGTACGAGATGTACGCGAAATTTCGAAGAGCGTACTACGGGGACAGTCGCGACGACGCGCTCTTCTCCCCGCGCGAATTCGCGCGAGTAGCGCCGCTCGTGGTGATCGATTGTTCCCGCCAAAACGAAGCGGTGAAGAGCGCCACCGTGGACGTGCGCATCGAATTCGAATGCAAGGAAAACGTTCCGCCGAAGACCACCGCCTTTTGTCTCATCGTTCACGATCGCGTCATCGAGTACGGTCCGCTGACCAATGTGGTGCGCAAAATCATCTAGCGGAAATGGCGATTGTAGGATACCACACCCCGGAAACGGGAGATATATATAAAGACGGGGATCCTTCGATCGTTCCTCAGATCCCGTTAAGAACGAGCAGTTTGAGCGTGAATTGTTCGACGCGCACCGACCCGATGGCCGCAGCGGCAACGACGATCTTCGTCGACCTGCAGGGATTCGTGGTGAGCGACAGATTCGTCGCGAAGGAGGTGGCCGTGCTCCGAAGCGAGACGCGCGAACTCGCGCATCACGTGTTTCGCGCGCCGATGAAGTGGGACCTCCTCACGAACGCCGAAAAAGCAAGAGCCAACTGGCTGATGGCGAACCATCACGGCCTCCGTTGGAAAGACGGGGACGTGGACTATCGCCTAGCCAGGTCGATTATTCGACGCGCGGTGTGCGACGACCTGGGCGAGGGAGAAGAGACGCCCGGCGCGCGAATATACGTGAAAGGCCTCGAGAAGAAGAGGTGGTTGGAAGAGATTCTCGGCGACGTCGACGCGACGATCGAGACCATCGACGCCGAGTACGACGACATCGATCGGCTGGAGTTTCTTCGCGCCGATCGCGCGTTTCGCTGCGGACGCCATCAACGGTGCTGCGCGATGGAGAACGTGATGAAGTTGCGCGACTGGTGGAACGAGCGACGCGAGTGTCTCTCCAGCATCGACTCCACGGATCAAATATAATTGTGTATCCATCCATCTATCTATATATGTATATATTTTACTCAATAACAAAAATTCTATCTATCTATCTATATTTTAATCAATAAAAAAAACTGATGCAAAATCAACGAGGAAAGTTATTCATTATTCACATACCTACACCGTATGTATAATCGTACTCGATAACGCCGAGCGCGATAGCGCCGAGCGCGCGAGCGACGAGCGTGATACGTAAGCGAACGAGAGCGTCGAACTCCGAAGAAGAACGGTAACGATAACGCCGAGCGCGCGAAACTGTCAATGAGTGGAGTCGAGAGCGTCGAGCGGAAGCGCGATATCGCCGGCGGGAGCGTCTAATCTTGTTGTTCACGCGTATTTATCTTTATATAATAATTATTTAATATTTACTATTTAATATTTAATATTTATTTAACATTATATGTCTAGCTATAAATCACAGATTTTGTATAACATATATTTCATAATGCAAATAAAAGATGCTCCTCCTTGGTTGTTTATGGAATTATCTATTTATTTAATATTTATTTAACATTACATTTATAGTTATTCAATATTTACTTATATTGTTTATATTTATTTAATATTTAACATTACATTTATAGTTATTCAATAGTTACTTATATTACTTATATTACTTATTTATTGTATTTATTTGCGATTGGAGAGGGGGTGGGCCAGCCTTCGACGACGTCGCCTTCGACGACGTCGTCGTCGACGACGTCTATCAGGTCGGTGTCGACGTCTATCAAGTTGACGTCGACGTTTCCGCGCCCACCCTCGTCCTCGCCGTTGCCGTCTTCGCCGCCGTCTTCGCCGCCGTCGTCGTCGTCGTCGTCGTCGTCGTAACGCCATCCTGATAATTCGAACCGTTCAGCGTCCCGCTTCATGGCGCGCATCCTCGCGGTGTACAGACGGATGTACTTTTGGGCTTTTTTCACCACCGATGTAATGAGGACCCTGCGCAAAAAACAAATATCATTATTAATAAGAATATAAATGAGTATAAAAATGAGTATATAAATGAGAATAAAAAAAATGAGTATGTAAATGAGTGTAAATAAATATATATTACTGAATGTATAAATACTATTAATAATTTGTGATGTAGAATATAAATATATGCATTTTTGTAAACTTACATTCGATTGAACATTCGTGCGTCGTCGTCGACGCGGATCGTCACTTGTTAGCAGGGCGGCGCTCTCTCCGCGATGGTCGTCAGAGGATGCTGCAGCCGCAGCATCGCCTCGTTCAACTCGTCCCTAGCCATATCTAGAGACGCGATGTGCGTTTTCACCTCTTCGCACACCCTTATCAGTTTCTTTACTCCATCCATTTATGCACGTTAAAAAAATTTTGCGAGAAAAACTGCGAACAAACTACACCCGAATCTAGCCTCGAGTACTTATATATATCGAGAATGTGCAATCGAAGAAGGATGTGGAATCAAAGAAGGGATGTGCAATCATAAAGGATATTGCGTGTGTAATTAAAACTATGTAAAAAATTGACCTTTGCACACAGGAAGAAATGCATTTTTCTAATCAAACCGACTCATCCGCCGGAATCGTCGACGCATTTGTTCCACCCCAAGACCCCCGCCGCCACCTGTCCGCGCTATCGGTAGCGAGCATGCCCGTGTAAGTCGCTCGTATCGCGAGGCATCGTCATCGTCAATAAAAAAAGCAGGATATTGTGTAATGAAAACTATTTTTAGAAAATTTGCACAGAGGAAAAAATGCATTTTTTTTTATCAAACGGACTCATCTGCCGGAATCGACGCATTTTTTCCACCGCGAGACCCCGCCGCCACCTGTCCGCGCTATCGGCAACGAGCGTCACCGCGTGAACCGCGCGTCGCGATCGCGCTCATATCGCGAAACGCCGTTATCGCAGTTCCGCCGTTTCTCTCGCTCTCTCTCGCCCTCGACGATGTGGCTCGCGCGCGTAATCGCGTTAACCGCGTGTTTTATCGCCGCGAGGTGCGTCAATCCCACGGATGAGAATTACGCACATACGATCGATTACCTGCGGAAATACGGATATCTGACCGAAGATGTGGACGCATTTCCGGCTCAGAGACGAAACGACGTTCTTCGTAACGCCATCGAGGAATTTCAACGATACTACGGTCTGCCCGGCGATGGAACGCTCGACGAAGAAACGCTGCAATTGATGCGTAAACCGCGATGTGGTTTCCAAGATATCCTGAAGCACGGAACGGCGGCGAGTCTATCAAAATGGCCGAGGACTCACCTGACGTGGGATTTTTACGTAGCCGCCAAAGAGGAGCTAAATACCGCGCGGGCCGCGTTCGACCTGTGGTCGCAACATTCGGCGTTGACGTTCGAACGCTCCGAAACGAATCCTGACATTATAATATCTTGGCGAACCCGACGTCACGGTAACACGAATATCAACGTAAACAGCCCAAATTGCTCGGCCAAATTCGACGGTCCCGGTAACGTGCTGGCCCACGCGTATCTCCCGACGAACGAAGCGGGATTCGTCTCCGAGGTGCACGTCGACGGTGACGAGCCGTGGCATATTTACGTCGGTAAAAATCCCTCGAATACGTTTTCCCTGCATTTCACGCTGACGCACGAGATCGGTCACTCTCTCGGATTGCCGCACAATGAGCGCAAGACCTCGGTGATGTTTGCGTACTCGCCCGACAAGCAGTATCCGGTTAAGCTCGACAGATTCGACATTATCGACATTCAACGTTTGTACGGTGAAAAACTGACGAACGCGCCCTCACAGACGCCGGCGCCGCCGCCGCCGCCGCCGCCGCCGCCGCCGCCGCCGCCGCCGCCACCGCCACCACCGCGGTCACGGCCGCCGCAACCATCGCCGGACCTGTGCGCCCTTGGTCGCGTAAACGCGATATTGATTTTGGAAAATCGAATGTACATCTCGTACGGGCGTTACGTTTGGTCGATCGATCTGGACGGTAGGACGTACAATGGACCGTTAGCCCTGTCGAATCACATGAGCTTTCTTCACGACAATTACACGCGCATAGCTGCCGCCTATCAATCTCCGTCCGGTGATCTCATGGTGTTCGTAGATAATTTGGTATACATGGTTCAATATCCGGAATTTTCTCTCAGGCCAAATTGGCCGAAGACCTTGCGAGAACTCGGATTTCCCGCAGATGCGAAACTCAACGGAGCGGTAAACACCCATAGAGGCCGTTCCTTCGTGATGTACAACGGTAACTCGGTGGGCGAGATAGACGAATGTACGAAGAAAGTCGTCAGACGTACGCCTCTCGAGGCGACGTTTCCCGGAATACCGACCGGCGTGACGTCGATCTTCCGATACGTCGACGGCAATCTGTACTTCACCACTCGGACGCAGTTCTACAGATTCAACGAAATTACGAAAACCGTCACGGCCGCCGGTAAATTCGATCTACAGATGCTGAATATCGTCTGCCCTAAGACCGAACTGTTGCAGCAGTTGCGCGATCTTCTCGATCGAATCGTACGCGTCGGCGATTTAACGTCACCGGCGAGCGATTCGGACAACGACGACGACGACGACGGCGGCGGCGGCGTTCAGCTTTACGATCGCCGTATCCGCCGAAGGAAGTAGAGGACTGCGCAAATCCCCACACCACACCGCACATCGCGCGATATAAGTGAGAACTTTTCTACTTATACCGATGTGTTCCCGCCAAAGCATCAGTATCGCATCGTCAGCTGAATACGACGCGTCGAAACAGAAATCAGAAACGAACGATACTGCAACGCGCGTGCGAAATGTTCTCGACGTTGACAAATTTATATATATATATTTATACACACAGAAACAATGTAAACGAGTATCGACGTATGTAAATACATATTTTATTTTTCAAAATAAAAAACTACCGCTCGTACGCGAATATCTCATATATGTGTTCTCTCTCTTTTTTTCCGTACCTATCTCGATACGATCCCGCGCTCCCTAGGTCCCCCGACTCCGCTTACTCCACGATCGCCGCGATTGCGTCATCTACGATGCGTAGGGAAAAATCGAAACAACTTTCGAACCGAGACGAACAAGAACGAAGAACGGTTATCGGAACCCGCGAAAAAGAACGGCCTTGAACACGTTCGAACGTTTTTTCGCGCGCTCACCAATCCCACCGCGCGGAGACGTCGAGAAGAGCGACCTTGAACAAGTTGGAACGAGTTTGGACGCGTTCGAACGCGCGCGATGATAACATTATTCGCGATGACGCGCGAATCGGGGCGGATTTCCGCTCGCGGTCGATAACGCGGTCGATAACGCCGATCCGAGCGCCCTCTCGGAGCGTCCGGGAACGACGATCCCCCCAACCCCCGGTGGCAACCCTGCGGCGCGAAATTCCCCATCACCCGCCTAGGAAATTTACGTCTTTCAGGTTACCGCAAGGTGGCAACACTGCGGTGCGAAATTCCCCATCACCCGCCTAGGGACAGGTGTTCCCACAAAATACTCGCATCTGATTGGACAGCCTCGAGTCTTCGTACCGCGATCTGATTGGACAGCGATACACCTTTGTCCAGTTCCAGGGGAATGTTTGTCCGGTTACAGGGGAAATTTCCCCTCACACCTGTCCACCTCACCCCCCCCTGTGTCCCCTTGCACCTGTCCGCCCTTCACCCCCCCTCACCCATCCCCACCCCATGCCCCCCCTCGTCCCCCTCGCCCATCTCTTATGGCGTTCCCCCGCGTGCGCGCGGCCCCCCCCGCTTCCCCTCGGTTGCACCCGACCGCCCTGGGTACTGTTATTGGTCTACTAACTTTCATCTATGATTGTAAATAACTATATGTTTATGTATATTTATATTTGATTAAATACAATAAACAATAAACAATAATACGAGAATTATATGACCGTTATGATATACAATCAAAGATTAAACTAATATTATATTAAATCATATTGTTGCGTCCGCGTCGTAACGCCCGGTAGATTCAGGCTGAATCTAGCCGCCTTCGCATGGAAGTCGAAAAGCGGTCCCTAACGAGTTGTTGACAGATCGTCGTCTGATTTCTGAGCTGAGCCGTCACCCCGAACGGACGTGCTCGCTGCGGTTCTGTATCTGAATTGAGTTAGCGAATAAACCCATTGAGAGCTTTTCTTGAACCCTGCGTTATTATTTCTCTGCGTTTCCCGGGAGTGCGTAAGCGCGGTCGCGAGTGTGTGCAAGTGTGCAAAGGCGAGTCGCAGAGCGCAACAATATCATATCTGATTACATATGATCACAGTTGATTACATAAAATCATATCGCGTCAAATTTCGGATCTAATTATATATGGCCAATTACATATGATCTTATATGATTACATAAGTCCATTTTTTCTCGGGATCTTTTAGCAACAAACAACTTTTATCTTTAACATTTTTTTTAATATGTTGTTTTCGAAATATTCATGATTCCAGAATATTTTCAGCACCCTATATATTAAAAAATACTTGCTAATTCGCTATCAATTCTGCATAAAAGCATAAATTATATTTTATAAACAAAATATTTGTTCTTAAATAAAAGTTTTATTGTATATTTTATTTTATACGATATGGAAAAACATAACGATAAATAAAATTCCTATTGATGTATTTATAAGGATAGAAATAAATTTCTAATTAGTCAAAAAATCTCACTGTGCGTAACATGCCCGAGAAAAAATGGGTATAAAATGGTCAGATGTAAAAATATAGGGTGGTGTGGGGTGATGTGCAACACTTTTTTTCGTTGCTCGGAAAACATATCCAAAAATCAAATTCTTGAATATATCATGGCTGTATAATGTAAAGGAAGGAAAATACTAAAATTCTGCATGATTAGATTTTCAAAATTTTAAATTTTTTCTAAAAATTTTTCGAGTTTTCAAAAACGTCTGTTTTAGCATTTTCAAAAAATCTTGGGGTGATGTGCAACATAGGCAAAATTAAGGTAAAAAATGCATAAATATCGACATCAATCAACTTAAATGTTAAATTTGGGCTTCTTAAATACAAATTAATCGAAATCTGGTGAACAAAAAATTTCACTGTGTTGTAATCGACCTCTGACAAATGAAAATTTTACAAAAAAAAATCATTTTTTATTTGATTTCTTATTTATTTATCGCTTAAAAATTAATATAATGAAAGGAAAAACGCAAAAAACTTTATTTTTCATCATCTGAATCGCAGTTGTCACAAGTAAAATAGTTGACCGGAACAGCGATACCCTTATTTTTATACTTTCGTGGCATAATGACTAAACACATTGAAAAATGCATTAAAACACTTCATATACACATGTTCAATCGTAAAATAGCGATAAACTAGCGAAAAATGAGTGTTGCACATCACCCCAAAAAAAGTGTTGCACATAACCCCAAACACGCTATTTTGCGCGGACTGGCGTGACACCAACACAATGTAAGGAAATCACAAAATCGCTTTGGATTATCAAAAGCACTTGAAAAACTAACAATATAAAAATATTTACCTATAAGATGACTAAAACCAATTCACGAAATCACTATAAATGTGAAAAGCAAAAAAAACTTTCAGCTCGAGAAATTTAACTCGCTTTTCGTACAGCAAACCAGGGTGCGTGCTATCTCGCGAGTTATTTATCTAAAACAAGGTACTGTCGACACAAACACATGGCAGTATGCGGTTCTGTCAAATGTCGACATGCAGACCAGGAATCGGAAACGTTGCACATCACCCCACACCACCCTATTATTAATATATATTGTTGCGCCCGTGCCGAGACACCCGTTACTTGTGGGCTGAATTTGGCTCCGCTCCGCAGAAGCTTCAAGCCGAAGCGCGTCCCTTGACAACGGGACACATATGGAATTATTGCTTAATCACCGCCTGTCAGATTGATCTGGAGATTCGAACCGCTCGAACCTGTTCTCCAAACTCTTTCCTGTACTTCCGTTCTGAGCCTGAATAAACCTGAGTTCTTATTTGTATAATGAGTGTGGTTATTTCCGCGATCCCGGGAGTACGCGGACGCGTTTGCGAGTGCGCGCGACTCGTAGAGCGAACGGAGCGTAACAATATGAAAAGATCTAATTTTATGTAAATTTTATATGATTATATATACCTAATCTCAGATCCGAAATTTGGCGCGATATGATCATATCTTTATGTAATCATATTTGACTTGATCTTATTATATATGACAACAGATCTGGTTGAATATGATTATATATATATATATATATATATATATATATATGTTACGGGCAAAGTCCGCATGGTGTGCAGTGTCAGCATTGCCCGGGCAATGTCAGCATTGCACAACGCGACTGGGCAAAGTAGTTTATTAGCGGACATTTGCTCGGCAAACAACAGATCTGTTGTCATATATAATAAGATCAAGTCGAATATGATTACATAAAGATATGATCATATCGCGTCAAATTTTGGATTATATATAATTATATAAAATTCATATAAAATTAGATCTTTTCATATCTAATAATATATTTTTACATCTGACCATATTATACCCATGTTTTTCTCGAGTGTGCATGAATCAATAATTATTCTGCAGTGGATCATAAAAGTATTTGCACACCCAGATTTCTTACAATAACTTTATTCGAAAGAATAATACATAATTAGGAATTGTGTCCATACGTAACTTATTACATATACTGTATATAATAAATTGCTTATGGATACAATTCGTACTTATGTATTATTCCTTCGAATAAAGTTATTGTAAGAAAACTGGGTGTGCAAATACTTTTTTGATCCACTGTATGTGTTATTTGGAATTATACATTTAATAACTTACTTTTCTGCAAGAAGTACAGCAGAGATGGTACTTCTCTTTAAGTTAAATATCGCTGGTGTATTCCAATTCGTCACAGAGTACACATGGCACTGCGTGGGTGTGATGACGACTAAATGATTGAAGCCAAATTCGAGGTGTACAACACGATCAGAAATTTCCAGTACTTCACGAACTTCATTGGCGACTTCTCTAACTTCGATTACTTTTCTTCTTATCAATGTGGCTTCATAATTATCCCATTCCAATCTCCTATTATTGTACCAAAAATTTATATAAATATATATTTTTGTTAAATATAATATAATACTACTGAAAATATTTATAAAATACGAGAGTAGATCGGAAAATTTCTAGAACAAAAAATCAAAGAGGCACAGTAGCAACTGCCGCAACCAACGTAGAACTATGTCAACTGTCACTATTTCATGACACTATCTCTCTACATCTTTAAAGTAGTCAGCGAAGGACAGTTGACGTAGCCCTACGTTGTTGGTTGCGGCACAGTGTGCCTCTTTGATTTTTTCAAATATAATTTTTTTTTATAAATAAAACCAAAGAAATGTTTTACTACATTTATAAGCATCTAATACTATTTACAATTTATAGTAACTTATACTGATTTTAAATTAATGTTAGTAGAAGTAGAAGGCGTAGTATCAGCGTTTTCAGCAGTTATTGCTGTGATTGGTTTGTGATACGAGAAGTAAGAGATGTATCTATAGCAACATAGGTCAACGTGTCTCGTAAACATCATGTCAATGCAGGATCCTCCCAGTGTTGTACATCAGCAATTTTACGAAAACTATGCATTTTACCAAAAAATGATCAAAACAAAAGTTGTAGGGTTTAAAAAGATCTATTTACTGACCTTATCTGTTTGACCTTAGGTTTCCTCATAGAGGATGCTTTTTAACCGAAAAAAATGATAAAAAACAATGTGCAAGTTTCTAAAAAAAATAAATAAACTTAATTTAAATTAAAATTTTAAATTTCTTGCAAAAATCGGTAACCCCTTCACCGATCCTCGCCAAATTCAATACCAATCTTCCTTTAATAATACTCTATCCATAAAAAAATATTTTTTAATTCGCTCACAAAGTTTTTCTTCAGAGGAAGCTGGTTCTTAATTTGAAACATAATTATTTGCTTATAATTGTTTGGCTTCCTCATTTAGAAAGCTTTTTGAGACTTTTGAAACTTTCGAGAAGAAATGGGACTCTATAAGCTATCTAATGACACCTTATTTATTATTCTACGATTATTAGTTTCGAAGATGTAAACGTTCAAAGTGTGACATGTTTTCGTTGCATCTGTGCTCCAGGATTACCCCCTACCCAACGCGGAGAAAGACGTAGTTCTACGTCAAAAAAGAAATCAAAATATTTTGGGACAAAATCATATTTATTTTTCAACTATTTTTATATATCTAATCTTCTTGGAGTCAATATATTTAATGTAACGCTTTTCAAGATCTTTTCTTCAGTAAAGTAAAAGGACCCGCACATACCTTATGGAAATTGGGTTTCAGTGAAATTGGCTGAAACTTTGGAAATATATAGTTTATATGATGCTGATCGCGAATCGCGAATCGCTGATGCGGTCGACGCACGTTACGAACGGACTCTCGCGAGAACGTGGCGTTTTCGAAAACAGGGCTATCACGTAACGGAGAAATGGGAGTGCGTCTTCGACCGCGAAACGCTCGAAAATCGCGAGATGCGTAATTTTTTCGGGAATTACCCGTTGCTGACACGTCCATCTCTCGACCCTCGCGACGTTTTATGGCGGGCGCACGGGGAATATCGCCACCTTGTGCGAAATTAGGGATACAGAAAAATACGCTATGTCGACGTGTGCTCGCTGTACCCGTACGTATTGAAAACCGGTGCTTTCCCGATCGGCCACCCCGATATCTTCATCGACCGAGAATGTTCCTCGTTAATCGGCGCAGGACCGAATTACAATTTTGACTCGGTCGAGGGACTCGTTCGTTGCAGAGTGTTCGCTCCGCACGATCTCTTTCACCCGGTACTCCCGTATCGCGTACGCAGCAAATTATTGTTCGCGCTGTGTCAAAGTTGCTGCGAAACGTTCTCGCGCGGAGCGTGCACACGAGCACCCCGGCGATCGAGAATTCGAGGGTACCTGGGTATCGTGCGAATTGCGCAAAGCGCTCGAGAAAGGTTATCTCGTGACGGTCGTGAGCGAAATTTGGCAATACAGAGTTACGCGATACGATCCCGCTACACGTCAGGGCGGATTATTCGCCGAATATATAAACTCGTTTTTACAACTAAAGCAAGAAGCTAGCGAATGGCCGAGAGAGTGCGTGGATGACGAGACTAAGGAGCGTTACCTGCGGGAATACGAGGAAATCGAGGGTGTCGCTCGAAATCCCGGTTTACGCTCGGTCGCGAAACTTTGTTTAAATTAGTTTTGGGAAAAATTCGATCAACGAGCTAATCTGCCCCGAATACCGAGATCGTGAAATCCTACCAGCGTTCCGCGTCTCTGCGCACGAGCCCCGAGCACGAAATAACTGACATATTACCCGTCAACGACGAGGTGATGTAACGTTTCGTGGCGTCTGCGGGAAGAGTCGGTCGTGGCTTCCCCAACGACGAACGTCGTGATCGCCGCGTACACAACGGCGCAAGCACGGCTAAAATTGTACGAGTATCTCGAGCTGCTGGAAAGACGCGTTTTATATTACGATACCGACTCGTGTATATATCTAAGTACAAACGATCCGAACGAATACGCGTCGCGCACGGGGAATTTTCTCGGCGATATGACGGACGAACTCGAGAGTCGCGGTAGTTATATCGAGTCGTTCGTGTCGGGAGGACCAAAATTTTATTCATACGTTGTCCGCACGCCTGAAGGTCGTACACATCGAAGGTCGGGCGCATCGAGCGCGCGATGCTCCCCATTGGATAAGCTTACCCGAGTCGCCCCGCGGCACGAATCAACTGACCCGCCGCGGTGCTCTTCGCTCGCGCCAGCGCATGCGGATGTACGCTGGCTGCCGCAAGCGTGCGTCGCCGCCGCCATCGCCGTGTTAAGGACGTTCTCTTGTTATAATCCCTCTCAAAAGTTCCGCGCGCCGGGCGAGAGAGACTGCTGTACGCAGTGCCTCTCTGGAGAGGGGAACTTTTTGCTATGGTTGTACGCGCACACATAGCGACGCTCTATCTGTATACGCGCACACTAGCTTACGTCGGAGAGAGCATGCGCAGTGTTGTCGTCGCCTCTGCGCCTCTTCCACTCGCGTCATATGCGAGCGAGAAATTGCAGACTTTGGATTAAAATTACTCAGTAACGGTGAGGCTAGGCTTCCTTGATCTTTTTTAAAATATTTGTAATATTAATGTGCGCCACATACTCGTTTTTTGACGAAATCTGTAGAAAATTCTGTCTACAATCAATGAAAACGTTACTTTTGTGAAGCCTCAGTATAGGGATTACGTGTTAAATAATGAAACTTTGAAGCTCTATATCTCTAATTCGGTGAGGCTGTGACTTCTAACAATCCAACATGTTACGGATAGTGCTGTCATCAAGCTGTACACCAAATTTTAAGGAAATCTGTAGAAACGTGAAAATCAAGAGAACGTCCTTAATAAGCTTATACCATCGCGCGTGGCGTGGGAAGGGGGAGCTCCCTTTTGAAGACTCGCGCGGAAATCGCGTCGATCATTTCGCAAAATGAACGTGCGTTGGAAACATCCCTGTGGGTCTATTCTGTAGCTCTTAACGACAGTTTCGTTATCGTTATATTTGCGTTGCGCAGATATTATATATGGTAAAAAAGCTGCGCAACAACAATATAACGAAACAAGATAACGAAACTGTCGTTAAGAGTTACAGAATAGGCCCACTGGACGTCGATCGTATGCGGACCCACCGGTTGCGGGAAGACGATTTTCGTGAAGACTTTTCTCCGCCACTTATCCCGCATGTCCGACGCGCGTTTCGAGAGAATTTTGTTTTATTACGCGGAGTGGCAAGACGCTTATCGTCAATTACATTACAATGACGGGGAGAGGGGTGGCGCGGGGCGGAAAAATGAAATCGAATTTCGCGAGGGATTACCACGTCCGGAGGATTATTCGGGCGATCCGCTCTCGCCGAAATTGGTGATAATCGACGATCTTATGAGGGAATCGTCGTCGAGCAACGCGATCGTCGATTTATTTATCAAAGGTAGTCATCACAAGAATCTCAGCGCTATTCTCATTTCTAAAAATCTTTTCCATCAGAGTCGCGGACAACGCGACATATCTCTCAACGCGAATTACATTGTGGTTTTTAAAAATCCTCGCGATCGAGCCCAAACCCGTCATTTAGCGCGACAAGTCTTTCCCGATGATCCAAAATTTCTAGAAGAGGCCTACTACGACGCTACGTCGAGACCGCACAGATATTTGTTACTCGATCTGAAACAATCGACTCCGGACGAATATTGATTTCGCACCTGCATATTTCCTGGTGATACGGCGCATTACGTCTAGGGCGGAGGGCGGAGGATATCGATGACAACGACGACGACGAGAAGAAATCGGACAGAGCGACGAAGATCGCCAGACGTTCGATCGGTAAGAGAAACGCCTGTCTTCTCGAGGTGTTGTGTCATCTGAACAAGAATCAACGAACGTCCTTCCTACGATCCGCGGACGATAAATTTATACACTGTATCTGCGAATGCGTTTTCAACACGCTCAAAGGTAACGTTCCGCTCGAACGAGGTGAAAAAAAGCGGCTGAGTAAATACAAAACGACGTTGCGTCACATCGCACAGTGGGCCGAATCAGAGAAAACCCGGACATAGAGAAATTTCAAAGAGTACCAAGAAATTTCTTTTTTGAGAATGCAGAGGGACGTCCCACGAACATTTCATGTTCATTTTTACTTGCCCCTTTTTACCCTTTTTCGAGAAAAATGCATTTTTCTGTGAGCGAAACTCATAACCAGACTTCGGGACTTATGATCGGTTTCGATACGGCCGATCTTCAGCTTTGGCCATACCGATATATCATGCATGTGGTGTAGTATTCCATCCCAAGTAGTGGGGGTCCCAATCACACGATCTGCCTGCACTGTTGCCAGAATAACGCGGCTCACCGGGCTCACCCGAAAGTCGGGTGGTAGGGATACGCACACAAAGAAAAGCACGTATATGTGCGTTGCTTTGAGCATGCGTATCCCTACTACCCGACTTTCAGATGTGCCACGACCGCGACCACATCTATGTTTACCCGTACTGTGTTAAACGCTCCACGTTTGATCGCTAACAAACGCTCAGATTAGAAGGCTGACCACAAGTCCAGAAGTCTGATTATAAGTTTCGCTCGCGAAAAAATACATTTTTATCAAAAAGGAGCAGTAATAAAAATGTACAGATAGATTTTTGGACTGACTATAAAAGACGATCAATCCATGAAACCTGATCATATTTGCATCGGATTTTAATGATTATTACGATAATCCTTTTCGACGTATTTTATAAATGAACTTCAATGGGTATAGGGTGCCTAAGTAGAATTAGAAATTTATCTCACCTTATGAGAATCGCAATATAAACAAATTTTTGAAAGAAGGAATTGTTTTTTATTTAAAATATCAAAATAATTTATTCCTTAATCTTTCTTATACCTTGTGACGTTGCAGTTTCGCTGCATCGTGGCAGCGCCCCGCCGCCGTCACAAGGCGCGGGTTTCGCGCCCGAGGACGGTCCAAAGAGTCAATGCGAGATCTCCAGGGGCATAATTAAGCGCGTTTGCATGTTCTGATCCCTTTGTTTCTTTATTTTGTATAATGCGTGGCGCCTCACCGAGACGAGACACGGATTTTCGCCGAGGGAATACGAGGGACAACGAGAAATGGAACAAGCCAGGAGAATCGAGCCGAGAGATCGATCTACGAAAGCGGACCGCGGCGAGGCTCGCGGGCCGACGAGCACAAGGGAGCGCAGGAGAACACGCGCGCGGCGCGTGACACAGCGGCGGGCGGACCCGTAGAAGCAGAGCCCCGGGACGCCGGGGCAGAATGAGCTTCACCTGCCCTCCTCATCTGCAGACCGGACTCCGGGATGGATGGCCACCATTCCCGGACCGAGACGGAGGAGAACGGAGACATTAGCGTCCCGTCCGTTGGCGAGAAAGATCCCGGCGAAATCGCCGCGCGAGCGAGGAACCATTAAGCGCCCTGCGGGAGCCGTGATTGACGGCCCTGCGCAGAGATACGTCGCGAGCCTGCGAGCTCACCCCTAATTGGTCCGCGCTATAGCGTCGAAGGGCCGCGTACGCCCGGGGTGGGGCGCGATATCGATTCCGCCATCGAGCGAATTTCGGCGAGCACTCTTGGATCGTCCTCCGGCGAAGTAAGCGACTTAACCGTCTCACTCTAACGCTGCGAATTACGCCCGGCATTATCGAGCCTGACGACGACGACCGGCCCGACCTTTGGCGGCAACGTATCCTCGGGAGGAGGCAGATCATTGGTGAGGTTGCCTCGCGTAATATTCCTTATGTAAAGCCACGACACCGCCCTCCGGGCCGCGCTCTCGCTCGGGAATAATTTCGGTAATTAGCGTATTCGCCGACAAGGCGTTGCTTCGGCGATCGACAGCGAAAGCGAGGGGCCCCGGAATGGTCTCGTGGCCATGGGATCGCGACCGAACCTGCAAACCCCTGGAGATCGCGGTAGACGTGTCCGAAACGGATTTCGATCTCGTGAATTCGCCGTTTCTCGTGGCCTTCGTGTTCGCGGCCGCGGGTTTCATTGTGCGTCGTAATTCGTACGGTCGGGACTTAGATTCCACACGCGACATTAATTGCGTTAGAATATTACTCGCGTTCGGTTATTTCTTGCGTTAGAATATTATTCGCGTTGGCTCGTTCATTGCGTTAGAATGTTACTGGCGTTGACGTATTATTAGAATATTACTCGCGTTCGGTTATTTCTTGCGTTATAATATTATTCGCGTTGGCTCGTTCATTGCGTTAGAATGTTACTCGCGTTGACGTATTATTTGCGCTCGAATGGTACTTGCGTTCCTTTATTACTCGCGGTAACTCCGTATTTTCGCATTAGTTATAGTATTCCGTGTTATGCCGAGTGTTTCGGCCCATCCTTCTTCGTGTTAGAATATCACTGGCGATAGCGTGTTGCGTTCGGTCATAATTGCGTTGGGACGTTGCTTGCGCTACGATTATTACTTTCGTTAGTTAATTTGGCGACAGAATCCCTGCGCGGCTTTGGACGTTGCGTTCACGCGCTCCAAGCGTGACGCACCACCATTTCGCGATATTTCACGTTCGATCCTACTGAAGTTACTCTATTATTTCGCGTTTACTCCGATTATTTCGTATTCGGTCGTGTCTGGCCGATGTTCTATGGTATTTGTAAGTTTATTTTCCTACTATTGTTCTCTTATTTGGTAACAGCGCATTCCGCGCGTTCACTGCAAAATAGCTTAATGCCTAATCTATTCCGTTCATTCCCGACGTCCGCGTTACCATTATTGTTTGTTTGATTCCTGACGTCCGCGTTATCATTTATTTGCTTGATCTCTATGGTTTAGTAATGAGAGCCGAACCAGCACTAATTGTTTCGCCTGAGAGTTATCTCGGAATAAACGTTGTTATTCATTTTGTTAAATATGTGAGTGTGTGATTTATGCGTCACCCCGCCGAATCTTGCGCTGCCCTTCATCAACCCCGCCCATAACCGTTAGGTCGAGCTGGCCGATCTCTCGCACGCCGGATTCATTGCGTTTTGTGTGTTTCTTCGGGTTTTCGCGATCTTAGAGTACTTAGTGGACGCGAATCTACGTGTCTGGCGCCCAACAGTAAAATTTCGTGTCGAATTGCCGGACTGTGCAAGGAATCGTCGGAGAGGCCTACCATCCTTCTCTCCCTAACCCTTTTGATCCGTCGTGCGCCTCGGGCGTGAAAAAGACGTGGCAACCTATATTGTACGTCATTTATATTTCTCACATTTTGATTTTCTTTCTTTATCGTCTTCGCTCTGTGTTTGGACTTTAATTTCAGACAAATTTAAGTGTTTTTGCACACAAGTGATATAACTTTATTCGTTCATGTGCTTCCTACTTATTCTGAAGTTATTCAGAAGTTTAATGTGCTCTACATATTCACACATCTTCATTCAAAATTGAAGACAATTTTATTTCTCTTCCTTCTCCCTCATTTAAATCATTTGTAACGATGCGCCCCTTACGCCAAGGCATCGTTCCCGGCCACCACCCGCCGGATGCCGCCCGACCGACCCTCCGTCGGGCGAGGACAGGGCGCGGTGCGCCCACATTTTTTAAACACTCGAAACGCACCGTGTGCGCGGGAAAACCGCCGCACCGGTGCTTTCCCGCACGACGCCGACGAGCGCCGACGGGAGCCGAGCCCCGCCGAAGACGAACGCGCGGGATCGCGCCGCTCCCACCACCACGCGACGCGCCTGACGATCGGCCTCCCTCCTGCCGAAATCGCCGCGCCGAGCGGTATATAAGCCGGCACGCTCGGCGAGACTTTCACTTCGTCTACACCACGGCATCCCGCTGTTCCTGACGAAGCCTACCCACCAGCTCCTAGGGCGACACGCCAAACGAGGTCCAGAGTGTGGGCCTCGAATGAGAGTTCTCAAGTGTCCCCGAACTCCAGCCCACTTACGCCCGACGGCCACGGCCCAACGAGGTCGAGCGTGCTCAGCCTCGTAGCGAGGGTTCTCACTGCCGTGACCCCGGGACCCCGCACTCCTCCGCTATACACATCGCGCTCCGTATCCCCGACCGTTGTAATATACCGCGTTTCGTTATTGCCTGTAAAGCCGCGTCCCGTCTTATTCCACATCGCGCACCGAGTGCACATGCACTACCGAGCGTTGCATACCGCGTCGGTATACTGTGCGTAGTACCGAATCCCGAGCCGAACGCCGAATACACATGCGCTCCCGACCGTTGTAATATACCGCGTTTCGTTATTGCCTGTAAAGCCGCGTCCCGTCTTATTCCACCTAGCGCCGCGAATGCACATGCACTACCGAGCGTTGCAACGTACCGCGTCGGTCTACTGTGCGTAGTACCGAACACCGAGTCGAACGCCGAATGCACATGCACTCCCGACCGTTGTAATATACCGCGTTCCGTTATCACCTGTAAAGCCGCGTCCCGGCTTAGTCCACCTAGCGCACCGAGTGCACCTGCACCGCCGACCGTTGTAATATATCGCGTCGCGTTATACGTTGTATGTAATACCGACCCCGAGTCAACTGAAATAAACCACACGTGTGTCGTACCAATTGATTATTGTCTCTGGGCCTTTCATCGAACTCCCGATCCGGCGAACCAGTCCGCGTTCGATATAAAGTCAGGCCGTTACACATTTACAATGAATACATTAACAAACCGTGATTTATTCTTTATTTTCAGAGATTGTGGTATAAACTTCAGGGATTTTAACACAGTTTGGGAATTAGTCGCAACAAAAATCTTTTTAATATTTCTAATCTTGATGAAAATAAAGAAAAAGATCTGAAATCTAAATTAAAAATATTTTGCCAACTTCTGGCTAAGAGATGGGAAAAATCTAATCGTACTGTTAATCATTTTCTTAAAAAGTATAATAGTTGGTTAAATAACAAATTATGTTTTGTTTCAACATCTACTTCTTCATTAACATCTACTTCTTCATCAACATCTACTTCTTCATTAACATCTACTTCTTCATCAACATCTACTTCTTTACCAACATTTACTTCTTCATCAACATCAACATCAGATTCTTTAAAAACATTTCGCAAAGAGTGGACTAAACTTTCTAATAGACATAAAAGAAGAAGAACAGAAGCTTTTAAGAGAAGAAGAACTTCATGAATTATTGTATGCTGTGAAATCAAAGGCTTATGTTGAAAGAAATAATGATTTATCTAAAATTTTTGACTATTTAGAAAATGTAAAAGTAAAAATGATTGCAAAATTTTACCGAAACTAATGTCCAGAGATAAGGCTTTGTCTATGTTTATTTCCCTAAATTTATCAAAATTTAAATATATTTCATTACGAGAAGTTTCTACTGAACAGGGTATGAATATCTACCTCTCTTATTACCAAATAAAACTTGCAAAAGAAGAATGTTATCCTCCAAAATTTAGTATTATAATTACAGAGGCTTCAGCGTGTATAAAGTTACAATCTCTTTTGGATTTAACTGTTCAGAGGATACTTAACATTTATGGAAAAAGCTATGATGAACCACAAACTTTGAAATGTATATATAAGTGGGGTTTTGAGATGGTGCATTCAATCAAAGTTTATACAAACAAACTTTTGGAGATAGGTTTCAGGAAAAGCCTGATTTAAGTATTTTTATGACCAGTATTGTGCCATTGAAATTGTTTAATGACTCGATCGTCATTTGGGAAAACAAACAACCGTCATCTACTCGCTATTGTCGGCCGATTAGATTTGAATTTATAAAAGAGACAGCAGAAGTAATAAATACTGAAAAAGATAGGATGCAAAACTAAATTGATAATTTAATACTAACTAAAATTCAAAACATAACGGTTGAACATCAATTACTTTTCATCATGATTGATGGAAAAATCTTGTGACGTGACAAGTCGCGTCCGCCACCCGAACGGGCTCGGCCGAGGGGAAATTCGGGGGTGCTTCCTCGCTCGGAGCGGGGTAGGGCAATTGCGCCGCCTCGGCGGATTTATTAATTAGCGTTGTTAAGATTATTTTAAGGGGGATTGTCGGTGGTGACCGGATCACATTGTAACGGCCTTGAGTCGCCACGAGGGAGGAATCAAAGGACGCACTAAAGGAGACGGCCGAGGGACATGACCGTCGGTCGGCTCACATCCGGACCTCCCCCGCAAGCGCCGAAGACCACCGTGTGGTAAACGACTCCGAGCTCGGCCGCCAAGGAGGGAACTGAGAAGCCCCGGAGGATGCCCTGACGAAGTGGAAACCAGGGTGCGATGGCACGATCCAGGGAACGTGCACGACCCTGTGGCAGCCACCCCGAGGGTCTGCCGGTAGATGTGGCCATGGCCCGGCAAGCTTGGCCCACGTAACGCCGGTCAAATAATCGCGGCCTGGCGTGATCCCGGCGGGCCAATGCCCCGTCACTGTCGTGCCGGACCGAGCGAGGTGAACATCCTGCGACGACCGATCCTTGCGTTCTCCCTTGTCGAGAAGTGTGAATTGGAATTCACGAAGGGAAGGGATCCCGCCGAGAACAAGTCCTCCAGTAAGTAGAGATCACATATGCCCTCCCCGGGAACACCGTCACGGCCGACAGTCACGTTGCGTATTCGGTATTTCGTGCTAAATGTTACATTGTATTATGGTCGTGGTAAATGTTAGAGTCGCGATCGCGCAATTCGTGTTGCGAATACGGGCGGTCACGTGGTAATTTATGTTTGTGAGATTGCGTTTCGCGAGTGGCAATGTGTTATGTTGAATGGCACTCGGTTTCGTAATTAGGGTGTTGGAGCGAATGTAAATAGTAGAGTAATCGTAGAGTACTCGGTTTCGCGAGGAAGTCGAATATTGCGTTTTGCGTTGGGTAACGCTGTCGAGTCGTCGGGATTGGCGCGGTGCCGTGAAATCACCGGATTTCACGGAAAATCTCGGGATTAGCGTAGCTAGCCGCGGAATCGTCCGCGATTCAGGTCATTTTGCGTTTGGGGATGTCCGAGGCGAGGACGATCATCTGTCGATGATTCGGCATGGCAAGATCGCCCGCCGAAAGTTAGGTATCATTTGCGAGGACGATCGTCTGTCGGCAGGGTCGACACGGCGAGATCGCCCGCAGTTATTGCGTCTTCGTGTGTATGCGTTGTTGCGTTAGATTCGTGAGTATGCGTGAATGTTAGTCGTTATTGCGCGGTAGACTCGTTGCGTATCCTCCGGGATTTTGAGTATTTGTGATTCGTGTTCGCGTGGAAGGCGGTTCGCCGCACTTGTATTCGTCCGCACATCTCTCCTGATATCTTTTCTTATATCTGACTTTTTTTCTCATTTCAAATATATTATCCTATTTCTGATTTCAAATATACTATTCTATTTCTGTTAAGTTGTGTATGATTAATTGCGTCACGCCTCCTCTCCAAATCTCCAGGAAAAAGAAACTACACCCTGAGATATTGCGTTAAGTAATTGCGCTAAGGTATCGTACGGTGGTGCGAATCTTCGCGCCTGGCGCCCGTTATTGCGTTTGTGGAAAACGGCTTCGGCTATCTGGCGATTCGTTATCTTGACGTCTCTCAACCTAACTTTGGTAAATCCGCGACTGCCCTCCTCCGGATAGCGAGACCGTAGGAAATAGCGTCGCAATCTGTTCAACTCTTTCTGATACATCCTTTGCAGTGTGCTATATTTGTGGAGCTAAACCTTCCGAAATGTATGATTTGAAAAAGGTAGCGAATAAGATTGTTATAGAAGAGCATTTGAAATATGGTTTGTCGAGTTTCCATGCATGAATTAGTTCTTTTGAGTTTTTACTGCACGTAGCATATAATCTTGATTTCAAAAAGTGGTCAGCGCGAACACCTGACAACAAAGCAAGCAAAAAAGAGAGAAAGACAGTAATACAAGAGCGATTAAGAAGTGAATTGGGAATATTAGTAGACGTCGTTAAAGAAGGAGCGGGAAACACAAATGATGGCAATACTGCTAGGAAATTTTTTGAAAATCCGGTTAAAACAGCGGAAATTATTGGTTTAGATGTTTCCTTGATCAGGAGATTTGCCATAATTTTACAAACTATTGCGTCAGGTCAACAAATTGAACCTAAAAAAATTTGATAAGTTTGCTAAAGAAACAGCTTTATTATTTGTCAAATTATATGGTTGGTAATTTATGCCAGTATCAATTCACAAAATCCTTTTACACGGTTCGGCTATTATTGAAAATGCTCTGTTGCCTATCGGCCGATTGTCAGAAGAGGCTTCAGAGGCTTGTAATAAAGAATTTAGGAAAATTCGTGAAAATCATACAAGGAAATTAAATCGTCAAGTGACGAAGATATCTTACACTATTTGTTTTTGACTTCAGATCAATATATAACATCATTATGGCCAAAATTATCAAAGTCTAAAAAGAAAATCTTGTTCCCTGAAGTAGCTGACTTGTTGGTGTCTTCCAGAGATAGTGATATATCAATACAACATGGTGCTGAGAGTGACTTAGAAATGGATGACTAAAGATAATAAACAATACAGAATAAGTAATAAATAATACATCTAGGTAGTTATAAAATAAAAAGTATATGATAGTTATAGGAGTTATACAAAAATAAAGAATACAAAAACAAAAAAATATTAAAAAGTTAAAAACAAAAAAACTATAAAGTTAGAAAAAATAAAAAATATATAAAATATAAAAAATATAAAAATATATAAAAAACCTAAAAAAATACCTTACAGAAATTTAATACTATGATTATTTGACTAGTGATTAATACTCAAAAGTACATTTCTGTAACGGTGCAGTACTTTTAACAAATCAAATAAATAAAAAACGAAATAATTAAAACATAATAAACAAAAAAATATGTCGATTTTATAATAATATTTATAACTAAATTCAATAAAAAAAATGAATAAGAATTTACATTTTTCTTCTACATTTTTTTTGTATGTATGTAGATTTATTGTGTATCCCCGTAGGGTTTACAAGGCGTTTTTTATGAGGGACGTACCCAAACCTCTTACAAATCACTCCCCTACGCGCCCTGGCCATATGCGACCTTACATTTCATTTATTTCCCCTCCCTTCGTCCTTCATTCCTCCATCTCCTTCCGCCTTCCTTGCTTCAGCCATTTCTCCGCTTCCCTCCTTTCTGCCACTGCTCTCTCCCCCTCCTTCCCTCTCTCTCTCTCTCTCTCTCTCTCTCTCTCTCTCTCTCTCTCTCTCTCTCCTCCCGCTCGCTGCCTTCCCTCCTTCCTATTCTGTCTTCGCTCTGAAACAAAAACCCACTTCCTTTCCCCTCCCCTCCTCTTTACTCCAGCCATCTCCCTCCGTCTCCCTTGCTTCTGTCATTTCTCCGCTTCCCTCCCTTCTGCCACTGCTCTCCTCCCCTCCCTCCTTCTCTCTCCCTCCTCCCGCTCGCCGCCTTCCCTCCCCCCTGTTCCGTCCCCGCTCCTCCCGCCAACCTCTTACTCTCCTTTCTTCCTATGGCCCTCGTCCTCGTCCGTATCCATACCCTCGCCTCCACCGCTTTATCCTCGTCCATCTTCACCCTTAATCTACTCCCCTAGCTCCTTTCTCCTTGCCTCCAAAGTCCAGCTCACGCACGCTCGTCACCTCTTCTCCTTCCTCGTTCTACCCCTCCGTCGCTTTCTGTCTTTCTCTTTCCATCACCTGTCTATCTGTCCGGCCCCTTCGGTCATTTGATCCATCGATCTGTCGCGACGACTCCCTGCTCCGTTCCATACCTGCCGCGCCACCATCGACAATCCCTCTGTCTCGCGACAGATCGATCGATCGCCCGATCGATACTCCCTGCTGCCAACTCGCTCAGCTCCCTCGTCGTGTAACCTGTGCTGCTACCTCCATTCCTTCAATCCCGCCCTTCACCCTAACCTCACTTTCCACGTGCCACTTCACCAACAATTCCCGTCTCCTCCAGACCACCTTCCGCTTCGCCTCCATTTTCCCGTCTTCCTTTCGCACTCACCTATCTACCCCCTTCAATCAACACCTTCCTCACCTCTCAATCTCTCCCTTCATCTCCTTTCACTTTCCTACCATTTATCCACCTGTTCCCCCGCCGAGGGCTACGGAGGAACCCCGACATTTTCTTTGTATTTACTATGTATTTAAAAATACTTTTTCACAACACCTCCACGGAAAGTTCGACTTTCCATGCCTGTAGAGAGGGGCGAAAGCGGCCAATTTCACGTCAGGGCGGCATAGCGGGCGGAAAGTAACAACTTTCCTCCCTGTTTAGCGGGCGGAAAGTAATCACTTTCCGCCCTAGGGAGGAAGGTAAGCCCTGGCTTGAAATTGACCACTCTCGCCTCTCTCTAGGCATGGAAGTCGAATTTTCCGTAAAGGTATTGTGAAAAATATCGTGTGCACCTCGGGGCGAAAGCTTTTTCAGACGAGTGTGAAGTTTGCCGTCCGAGCCGAAGGCGAAGGCGGCAAATCACACGAGTCTGAAAAAGCTTTCGCCCCTTGGTGCACAATATACTATATATTTCATTTAATTTGTAATTTTAAATTTGAAAATTTCTGGGAAATAGTATTATTTTCAATCAATAATCAAGCAGGAAACTTCCTGAACGCGATGTTTGTCCTAATTCTTCCAAATATTTGAAATTTATTTATCTTTTATTATAAATTTAGCTTTTCGACATTTGAAATTTGAAATTGTTGGAGGACTTATATAATTTCCAACATTAGTAACCTTAAAAACTTCCATTCTTCACTTTTGAATGAAAAAAACGTAGTTTTATTGCGATTAAAGTCCTATGTCCGGGTTTTTTTATTCAGCGCACATATACGTGCTTTTCTTTGTGTGCGTATCCCTACCACTCGACTTTCGGGTGAGCCCGGTGAGCCGCGTTATTCTGGCAACAGTGCAGGCAGATCGTGGGATTGGGACCCCCACTACTTGGCATGGAATACTACACCACATGCATGATATATCGATATGGCCAAAGCTGAAGTTCGCCGAAACGAGATCGGCTATATCGAGGCCGATCATAAGTCTTGAAGTCTGGTTATGAGTTTCGCTCACAGAAAAATGCATTTTTCTCGAAAAGGGGCAAAAAGGGGCAAGTAAAAATGAACATGAAATGTTCGTGGGACGTCCCTCTGCAGTCTCAAAAAAGAAATTTCTTGGTACTCTTTGAAACTTCTCTATGTCCGGGTTTTCTCTGATTCGGCCCACTGTACATCGCGACAAAACGCGGCAATTGGAAGGATAAGAGACGGCTATTGGTGCAACAAGGCGGGTTCTTGCCCTACATTATCAGTCCCCTATTAGCAGCCTTATTATCGCGGATTATCGGTGGAAATTAAAAGCGCGCGAAGAATAATCGAGCGGCGTTATGGAAAGGGCGAAGAAAATGGTTTTAATTTCTACGGAAAATCTCGAGAGATTGCGGCGCCAAATATAACCGGCGACGTCGATTACCAGCGGCCAGCCGATAGAAAACATCGGAGAGTCGGAAAGCTAATAATTCCGTGCACACTCCCGGAACGGCTCTAACGCGGCTCGATGCGGAGATGAGTCGTATTCTTAACTCGTCCTGGCCGCGCGACGAACGGGAGAGATGGAAAATGTACAAAGAGGCGGTTTGGCGATATCTCTACTTTGCTCGTGTAGCGCGAAAGCGAAATCGGGTGTGCAACGAGGAGGAAAATGCGCACACGCGAGAGGATATCCATGACGACGACGACCGACGACGACGACGACGCACGATCTCGAATCGACTCCTATTATGGCGAGAAATGACGACGCTAAGAGCGGTGCTACGTCCGAACGTAGTTTCCAACTGTCAAAAAGTGCCAGAGAAATGGTGAATAACGTACCGAAATCTTATTGCGCAAATGCTTGTTTGCTGATGAAATATTTGTTCGAGAAAGCAGTCCCGACTAGAATTAGCTGGAACGCGCAGGGAGTTGTGACTATAGACGGCAGCGTCGTAAAAGATTCGAATATCGAGGACTTGTTAAACAAGACAATGCGCGAGAGAAAAACCGTGAAAACAACGGGGAGACTTCAGTTCGCGCGATTACTTCGCTCCTTAAACGTCCCCGCGGTACTAGTGGGGAATAAGAAATTATTAACAGAGGCCGCTAGTTCTTCGAAAGTTGCGACACTCCGACCTGGCGCGAGTTCCACTCCGATTGTATCAACGCCGGAAAACGCTGATTCTTCGCCGGTGAGAAAGAGACGTTTACTCGATTGGAAAACGCAGAAATGAGCACGGGACTTGAAAAATTCTACTACGATCCGCGATATTACGCGGGTTATTCGGCGACGGATAATCTAACGCGCGCCGCTAAACCGGATTTCTCCCGTAACAAAGTCACGCGATGGCTCGAAACGCAAGACGCTTACACTCTGCATCGCCCGTCGCGTAGGAAATTTCCACGTTTGCATTACAACGTGACGAATATTGACGACGTGTGGGAGGGATATTTGATCGAACTCCATAATCTCAAAAGTTACAACGACGGATATTTGTATCTTCTGGTGATTATCGACGTGCTCAGTAAATATGCCTGGGTAGAACCATTACGCGACAAAACGAGTAACCATGCGACGACGGCTTTCCAACGCGTGCTCTCGAGAAGCGACGGGCGTGTGCCTGTATACTTACAAACGGACAAAGGTAAAGAATTTATCGGGCGTCCGTTGCAAAAGTTTCTGGAGGAAAACGACATTCGTTTTCGAGTAGCCTGCAATCCCGATATCAAAGCCGCCGTCGTCGAGCGCTTCAACAGAACGTTGAAAGAGCGAATGTGGCGCTATTTTACACATAAAAATACGCGGCGCTACATCGATGTTTTGCAGGACATCGTAAACGCTTACAATCACACCCGTCATTCCTCCATCAGAATGCAGCCGGCGGTCGTTACGAGAGAAAACGCTCGTGTCGCGCGCGAAAATATAATTCGGGGTTGGAGAAACGAGAAGAAACGCGCGCGAAAGGCTAAATACCGCGTCGGAGATCTCGTTCGCATCAGTAGAGCGAAAGCCACCTTCGAGAAAGGATACGAAGCGAGGTGGAGCGAGAAGATATTTCGAATTCATCGCGTTCTCGAGTTGCGAAACCACGCGTGTATGAACTGAGCGATTTAGCGGACGAGGTCATAGACGGTATTTTTTACGATCAGGAATTAGCTCGAGTTGAGAAAAACTTGCGGGAAGAAGAGTTTATCGTCGATCGCGTGATAAAGAGCAGGGGACGCGGCGCTAATAAGCAGGTGCTAATTAGCTGGCGCGGTTATCCCAGCAAGTCCGACACTTGGATCCCCGCTTCGAATTTAACTTCTCTTCAAGATGAGGGACGACCAATTTCTCGTGGTTCTTCCGAGCAGTAGCAGTATGCGACATTTCCCGGAGAATAAAACATCGTCATTCACTACGGAATTACCTCAAAATGTGCACTTACACGGCAAATGGGAAGACGCGCTTTGCGAGATCCAATTTCCCAGTACTTTTTGCCACGTACGCCCTTATGAAACGGACATCTTTGTCGATACTAAAGCAGGGGAGAAAAACGAAAAATAACGTCGAGGAAAGCCGAAATATCCTTTGGCATTTACAAAAATATCGGTGAACTTATCTCGGCGATCAATTCCGCGTGCAAATGATCCGGCTCGCATTTTTATTTGGAACAGCAAAAGGAGACCGGCGGAAAAGTCTGCTTCACTATTACTTGCAACGAGAACGAATGCAAACTGATACATCATATGAACATTTCCGATGCTCTTCTACAAATATTTGGTTTAGGAGATGCTCTTTTCAATCACTCGAAAAGCACATACTATACCAGGCTCACGGCAATTCTACCTATTTCCAAAAATTCTTTTACAGCAACTTATTAAACTCGGCTTTAATAACGCGAAGAAGAACGGTGAGCGCGAATGGGGTTTCTATGCCCATGAACCGCCTAGTTTGCAGCGCGGTATTCCAGATAAAATGTTTATTTATTTCAATATTTGCGAGCCTATATAACCGGCGATGTGCAAACTCCTCTTCACCGAATAGTGCCGATCGAGACATACCGTCATAATCATGTGGACGCGTACGGTACGAATCAAGTGAAACATTTCACCCCGCTGCATTACATCCCATTACGGCAAACGAGTTTCCGAAGGATTGAAATAGATATAAAAGATCAACTGGGAAAAAGAATACCATTCGAATCCGGGACGCTGATCGTGACATTGCACTTTAGACGTTTTTAGTAATAACGCGGTGCGTCGAAAAAAATAAAAGTTAAATTCAGAGCCATGGACTACGAATATTACGATTCGCAGAGCGGTCGGGGTGGAGGAATTCCTCGAGTCTTCGTCGGGGCACCCTATCAACGCGGTCATGGAATCGATAGTTTTCTCGGAGGATTATTCAGAAAGGTGCTTCCTTACCTTAGTAGAGGCGCGCGCGCGGTCGGTAAAGAAGCTTTACGCGCGGATATCAATGTGATGGAAGATGTCGAAAATAATACACCGTTGAAGGAGGCGCTCAAAACTCGCCTCAAGGAATCGAGTAGAAATCTTAAAAGAAAAGCCCAGGAGAAGATAAGCAGCATGATGAAGGGATCGGGATATAAAGTACCCGCGAAAATTCCAGTGCTTCAGTTTCCCTTCGGCAGCCTCGACAATCGCGTTGCGGTTCGTAAACCCCCTCGTCGTCGTCATCGTCGAACAGACAAGAGAAAATCTGCGTCAAAAAGCAGGAAGAAGAGAACGATCAAAAAATCGACGAAGAAAAAGAAAATACGCGCAGTAGGTAGAACCAGGCGGACCAAAAAGTCGGACTCTACTACGGGACGTCGTCGTCGTCGAGTTAACGTCAAGAAACGTACCGTATCCAACATATTCTCCTAGTCGCGGCGAGAACTAGGAATTTTAGAAGAGAATTGATTTAATTAAGCATGTCTTTTCTTCATACGCGAACGAGTGTTTAAAGAGCGAACTTGATCTCTTCTCTTTACCGCCGACTCAAACCAGCATCGAGAGCTCGCAATGGATCTATTACAAGCCCGTAACTTCGCTCACGGACGACGCGCCTATAGAATTCGTCGTATCCGGTCACGGGGAAGACTATCTAGATCTCACGCACACCATGTTAAGTCTTCGCGTACGCGTAGAATCTTCTTCTCTAGCGGGGGGCGGTGGCAAGGCAAATACATCCGACGACAGCGTGTTCAAAGTAGGCCCTGTAAATAATTTATTACATTCCATGTTCAACCAAATCGACGTATATTTCAATCAAAAGCTCATGTCACCCCCAAACAACGCTTACGCGTACCGCGCGTACATAGAGGCATTGTTAATTTATTCTTCACCCGCAAAAACCTCGCATCTGACCTTTGTCTGTGGGACGCGGATATCCCCGGTCTCATGGATGCACTCGTGGACTCGGAAGCCCCGAATTAAGCTCTCGTAAGACGCGCACGTTACATTCACGGAGGACACGTGTTAGATCTCATAGGCCATCTTCACTGCCACGTTTTCAATCAGGATAAATTCTTAATTAACGGCGTGGAAGTTAGAATGAGACCCGTTCGCTCGAAAGATTCGTTTTGCCTCATGGAAAGTAACTCGATGTCGAAAATACGTATTCTCGACGCCAGTCTGCTCGTGAGAAGAGCAAAAATAAGCCCCGGTGTGTTACTCGCACATGCGAGAATGTTGAGCAAAACCACCAAATATCCTCTCACGAGAGTCGAGGTTAAAACATTTACGATTCACGCGGGGCTCATTGGAGAATCGACAGATAACGTAATACTTGGACAACTGCCGAAGCGCGTGATAGTCGGTTTTGTCGATAATCAAGCGTTTAAGGGGATCCTATAGTGAAGGCCGAATTTCCTCGATGTCGATAATGTCGAACATTTTTTATTCCGTTCTAATTTGTTTTCTATAATTTTCTATATTATCGGCCTATATCTGCCCTTGTCTAACGAGAGGCATCTGTCCTTGTTCGATTGCTGCGCCATCTCTCGCTACACGCAATACTGCTTATCCTATCAACCTGCATGTGCTTTTGCATATATAAAAGTTAAAACAATGACACTTTTTTTCTAGACTTCTATCGTAGTTGTAATTGCACGATATTGTTCTTCAATGTTTTCCCTAGAGGGCTAGATTCTCATTTTGTATATATAAACTGCAGTATTTTTGTATAACCAAATATTGTCGTCAGTGACAGCTCTATGTGCCCAAATTTTTATTTTTTTTTCGTTTTGGAAGTTAAAACCGATCTAGCCCTCTACATTTTTGTGCGTACTTTAATTCTACACCAAATTTTTGCAATTCCGTAAAGCCAATTAAAAGTGGTTTGCTTTTAACTAAATGTCGGTAATTACTGCCACTATAGGATCCCCTTAACGGGGATAGAAAATTAAACCCGTTTAAGGTGATGCTGGAGCCGTCTGTATTACCGGCATTTTTTGTCGGAACGTAGCGTCGTATTAATTTGACAGAATTAAAAATCCTTCTCCAGAATTGCAGTACATACATTAATGATTCAGGGGAACTCCGATTTTATATAGAAAACGAGAAAAAATTACGGAAGTACAGATTTCTTTATCTACTTTTATCCCAATATGGCGTCTCGAGTTGCGGCGAGCTGTCAGCTCGTCACAAGATGTATTTCATATAAGAGATATACCATTGGTACGAACGCGAAAACAAGTTCCCCTGAATTGTACAACAATAAAAACATCGATAAACCCCCCAAATCAAGATTTGGAAGCGTAATATAAAAGTATAATTTCGATGTGTATCGTGCGTATGTGTGCGTGCAATGTAGCGTGCTATCTTTGTCTATATCTTTGTCTATACAAGGACAGATATAGTCGGTGAGCACTTCTTTATCGACGCTGATCGAGTTTGCCTGCGGCTCCAGCATCCCCTTAATTTCAAAAACTACAATATAAATTTCTTTTCGATGTACGCCGACGGCGTGCAAATTCCCAGTAGGCCGATACAACCAAGTTTTTCGAAAGGCGAGCTCTACGTCGAAGCCTATCACACCCTTTTCTCGAGAACGGGCATTCACTTTTTGAACGAGGGTAACTTTATAAGCCGAGAAGATTACGCCAGTGGATTCACAATTTTCACCTTTGATCATACTCCCGACTTATCCGCCAATTGCGCCGGACATTGGAATCTCGTGAAACACGGCAGTTTCACGATTAGAGGTGCGATTTGAAAAGGCGCTTACCGCGACCGTCAATTGTATCGTTTGCGCAGAGTTCGATAACGTTCTAGAAATCGACTCCTCCCGACAAATCATCGTCGACTTTGCCGGTTAGACCTTTACGACGAAAAATTCCTTTTCCCCTCCACATATTTTCCCGCGTTTTCCTTCAACCGAAAATTCATTTCCCCTCCACATATTTTCCCAGCATTTTCCTTCGGTGTAAAATAACGCAAGCGTGCGGATTCAGTTTCGTTCGAGACACTGACGCGATCGCCTCGCTCAAAAAAAAGTTTAGGAGTGCATTTGGAAATAGACATGGATATAGTCATCGACATTCAAGGTTTCCGAGATGTCGACGAAAAGTTTATTCCAAAAGAAGTCGCGCTTGTCGCGATTAACACGCCAATCATCGGACACTGGATTATGATACCGCCCTATCCGTTTGAAAATTTACCCAAAAAGGCGAGGCGTGAGAACAACTGGCTCTCGCGAAATTATTATCACGGTGTTGAGTGGTTCGACGGTGAAACGAATCTGGAATATTTCACCCTACAACTACGTGAAATTGCACGGATAACGCGCGATATCTATACCAGGGGACGAGAAAAAGCGTATTATCTGCGTCGGGCGCTCTCCAGAAACGTATATAATCTGGAAGAAATTTCTCCGCTGTTCAAAAATTTGCCCGAGGACGACGAGTGCAGAAGACAACGCTGCGCAAACCACGGATTTCGATTCCATCCCGCAGTCAAATATCATTGCGCGTTACGCAACGTTTTCAAATTGAAACGCTGGCTAATCGAACGAGGTACCAACAACGTCAACGACGACGACGACGACGAGAGCACCAACGACGCGATTTACGTTAGACTCCTCGCGAGAACGAGAAAACCGACATCAGCGACTACGTCTTTATGGGAAATAATAAATAGAAGAGGAGAATAAAACGCCGTACGACGTGGCAAGAGCCTATTCAATAAAGCCTTATTCAAGAGCAGCACGCGTAGAAAACGACCATCTTTCAACGAATAATAATAAAGTCGAAGACAGCACCACACAATCGGCAACGCTCGAGGAGAACGCTATTGCGAAAGAGGTAAACTCCGAATCTATACAAATAATTCGAGACGTTCGCCGTCTCGCAGCGCTAAAATGAATACGCTGGAAATCTTACAAGCGCTGGGCCAACTTGCCGGTATCAGATATGCAGGAGTGTACCCAGCCGACAGACTGCCGAAGGTGTGGACGAGGTCGACCGCCATCGTCGCTAACACGGACGAACACGATCGGCCCGGTCAACATTGGGTCGCCTTCTACGTCGACGAACAAGGCGCAGGTACATATTTCGATAGCTACGGATTGGCCCCCTTGGACTCCAGATTCCTCCTACGACTTCGATGAAACTCCTCCACACATCGATGGAACGTCATGCCTCTACAAGGAACGCGCTCAAACTTGCGGACAATACTGCTGCGTTTTTCTATATTTCATGGTAACGGTTATAATCTTGGCCGGTTTCTTAATCTGTTCAGCGATGATCGCGAGCACAACGACCAATTGATTGTAAAATTATTTTACATAAAATCTTTCTTCATTGCAAAAGTGAACGCGTAAAACTCCATTCCGTATGTCACCGTGTTCAAACGTGTACTTTTAAGAGTAATTAAAAAAAATACTTATTCTCATACTAATGTATTCTTTTATGAAATAAACATTTTTTTGTATCTTTAACCCTGTCGCCTATTTCTTGCCTTAAACCTGTCCGTTCCTGCTATCCATCCCTTCTTCGAGCCGAGTAAAACGCGCCATCCCCTCATTTATGTAAATAACAAAAGATTCTCAAGCGCCGAACCTGTTCATTCCTGTTATCCTCCCCCATCGAGCCGGGGTAAAACACGCCGTCTTCTCGCGGACTCTCCCTTCTCCGCAAGGCCCCCCGTTCGGAAAAAGAGAAAACTCGCCATCTTATCGGGACACCCCCTTCTCCACAAGCCCGCGCTCGGAAAACTCGCCATTTTGTCGGGACACCCCCTTCTCCGCAAGACCCACACTCGGAAAACCTACCATCTTGTCAGAACCCTACCCGCCCCTAAGGCCCCAGGGGGTGAGCCAATCAACCCCGTCGAGCAGCTACGGGGCAACCAATCAGAGCCGCTAGGCAGCCACGGGGCAGCCAATCAGAACGCAGGGCAACTATGGGGGGCGCCAATCAGAACGCCTGGCAGCTACGGGGTGGCCATGCCCCCGGCGCCAGAGGGGTCGGTGGTGGGGGGTTTGTTGTGACGCTTAGATGCTGCCCTACTTACCACTCATATGTTATTTACAACTTTATTCAGTTATATATTTTAAAATTATAATCTTTGTTAAAGCAGAGAATAGTAGAAAGCATAAATACAGAGTATTCTATGCTTTAACCAAAAGCACAAATTGTTGTCTGTTTTAATTGTGATTCTTTAAATTTATATCCCTGTTCAGGATCGATCTCGACGAGATCGCCTGAGATGCCGGAGTCCGCTCAGACTTGAGCGCGGAGCGAGTGTTGCACGAAAGAATTCGCGCTAGGAACGGTGGCAGGAAAAAATTCGGAGATAGTATGTTGGAGAACACCGTTTACTTTTATTGTACGGATACAACGTGGAGGGCGCGACGATGAGTCTCGCGGCGCGGATATCTTGGTAGAGGAACTTCCTGTTGGAGACCTTAGCGCGATCAGTGTTCTTGTTGACGCTAAGTGAAACTCTTGCGCGCGAAACTCTTTCGATTCCGACGGGAGACAATCGTCTTCCCGACACTCCTCCACGATCACACTAATTATAATAGTTCGGGAGATTTAATAACACTACGCGACAGCCGTGCGAGCGAGTAACGATGCGAGCGAGCTAAGAGAACAGAGTAACGACGTCTATCGACGTTTGCTTGAGCTCGTGTTAAGTTCTACTGAGGTACGAGGAGGGTTGTGCGAAAGCCTTCTCTCCCTGTTTTGGCTAAATTCCGATTGATCACGCGTCTATCCGCTGAAACTATTTCTTTTGCTCGCATCGCTATTCGCTCGCTCGGTGGAAACGCACGCTGTTGACGCGTGATCTAGCGTGTCGTTTGATGGCTTGCTCGAAGTTCCGTTTGAACTTCAAACAATCCCAAAACATTTTTTGAATAAATTTGGGCCACGTATTTACAATACCAATTACATCTTGAACTGCAATCTAGGACTATTGTTTGATGAAATATGCACAAAGCGTCTACACAGTTTTGGCTAGAAAATATAAAGAATTATCAGTTTATTTTCTAATAAACGTTTTTTTACACACACAGGACGTTAAAGACAGACAGACGAGATGTTACAAACAAAAGACAATTACGAACATAGTTCACGGTTCTATTTTATATACCCGGAATGCGATAAATAAACTTTTGATAATTAATCGCGGAGAGACGCTAAATACAAGTTTTCTAACACTCCCTCTCGACGATCCGCGCATTAGCTTTAATAAATAATAATTAAATCTTGATTCCGATTGCTGTAGAAAGCTTGTTGAACTGGACTTGTGGTAATGGTTTCGTTAGAATATCTGTCATCATCTGTTCCGAAGGACAATAACGAACGTCGATTATACCTTTCTCACGAAGATGTCGAAGCTGATGATGACAAACATCAATATGTTTAGTTCGAGCGTTAAATTTGTCGGACTGAATTAATTTTATACATCCCTGATTATCCTCAAATACTGGAGTAGCACCTTCAGGAAGTACGTTTATATCAATGAGTAGCTGACGTAACCATTGAAGTTCCTTGACTGCATGTGAAACGGCCACGTACTCTGCTTCGGTTGACGACATCGATACCGAGGTTTGCTTATGACTGCTCCAGGCAATAACACTTGATCCAAGTTTAAAAATATATCCGGATGTTGATTTTCAATCTTGTTTATCACCAGCCCAATCAGCATCCACAAAACAGCGAAGAATATCATCACTGGTTGAAGATAGATAAAGTTTGTAATTCTTAGTGCCGGCGAGATATCGAATTATTCTTTTGACTGCATTCCAGTCCATTTGAGTTGGAGTCTCTACTCTTCTAGCTAGAAAACCGACAGCAGCAGCCACATCAGGTCGTGAAATAGTAGCTAAATACAGAAGAGATCCAATTGCTTGTCGATATTGATGATTGTTAGACAATAATGGACTATTCTCAGTATCTCCGGCTAAAAAAACCCGTTTCCATCAGAGTTCTAGCCGGTTTTGCTTCATTCAGTTGATAAAGTTGAAGTTGTTTGAAAGTAAGGTAAAATATTCAAAGATAAAGTAGGACGCTTAAAAAGATTGTGTATTCGTCGATAACATAGATCGCAAAAGTTGGTAAGGATGGCGACAGTGGTAGCGACCGCTACTACTTCATACGAGTTAGTGTATTACTACGCGCGAGCGGCGCATGCCGCGTGGAAACCGGAAATCGAGACGGTTCGAGAGAGCGTAACAGCGCATGCGTTAGCAAGAACGTGCGTGCCAGCGGCGAGGCGAGTCGCATTCGTGTCCGGTCCGTCCTACTAAGCACCTCGTAACGTGGTCGAGATTGTTCGCTAAGTTTGTACGAATCGCATCACCATTAAGAAATCCTGCTTTCATTGTCAGGCGGTTACATACAATAAACGATTGTATTTTACGGACGGATCGCTTTACATCTCAACAAGAATATTGGATTCGACACGATTGATCAAGCGTAGAGAGAGAGAGAGAGAGAGAAATAGATATCATCGTCACTGTAACTACGTCGATGTTCGAGAACAGGAATGTCTTCTTCAGGAACATGATTAGAAATGTCTTCTTCAGAAACATGATTATCTTCTTCAGGATCATCTTCTTCATGATTGTCTTCTTCATCATCTTCTTCAGGAAAATAATTATCTTCTCTTCCGGATTCAACGCTATTATATTCTTCATCGCTATCATCATCATTATCGTCGTCTAAATTTAATAATAGTTGAGTAGGAATTGTAGTTCTTGATGGTCCATCATCATCGTCATTATCCATATCAGGATACCAACCACCTCCCTCTGTTTTTGACTTGCTTCGAGATTCGTGATTATAATCTTTGTTGTTCATACCAGGATGCCAATCTCCCTCTGGTTCTTCGATCGATTTCTTCTGCTCATTGTCAGTAGAATTCTCAACAATTCTAACAGTATGACTATACCATACTTTATTAGTCTTTGGGTTTAAAAATCGATATCCTTTTACATCGTCTCCATATCCGACCAAGATTCCTTCCACAGTCTTGTTATCCAATTTTCGACGATGTTCTCGTGGCACAAGACTAAATACCTTGGCTCCGAAGACTCGAAGGTGACTGACATCAGGCTTCTTTCCTTTAAAAAGTTCAAAGGGAGTCTTATCAACGCATGCTGTTGGCAATCTATTCTGAAGATAAGTAGCCCACAAAACAGCTTCACTCCAGAATCTCTTGGCCATCTTTGCGTCGATCAGCATACAACGAGCCATTTTCACCAAACTACGGTTCTTGCGTTCCGCAACACCATTTTGCTGTGGAGTATAAGCAACTGTGAATTGATGTTTAATGCCACGTTCTCTCAGAAAATCTCGAAGTTCTCTGTTAACATATTCACGTCCATTATCTGTGCGAATGACTTTAATTTCACGTTCAAAATATGTCTTCATGCAGTTGACATAATCCTTAACAGCTCTAGCGACTTCATTCTTTTGTTTTAAAAGTTTAACTACTGTATAGCGTGAATAGTCATCAATGAGCGTCAAAATATATCGATTACCTCCTGCAGATGTCACCGGAAAAGGACCACAGAGGTCACTATGTATTAATTCAAGCGGTTTTTCTGTAGTACTTTGACTGTTTGGAAATGATTTAGTAATTAATTTTCCTTGAATACAACACTCACAGATTCCATTGAGATTATCGTCTGCTCGAAATTCCAAACCAGTGACAAGTTTTCTGCGAACTAATTTCCGAATTGCAGCAGGATCTCGATGACCGAAACGACGATGCCATCGATGTAACGAACAGGAAATCTTCGAAACACGTGCAGTCTGTTGTTTGGATAAAGCTCGAAACTTGAAAAGATTTTCATCCAGATCGGCTTGAATCATTACTTGAGGTGGTCCGTCATCCCTCTTAGTAGCCACAGTAGCAACTTCATCTTCGAAATGAACTGCCAAATTGCTCTTCAATACTCGCGAAACCGATAAAAGATTCTCCACCAAAGTAGGTACATAAAGTACATCATTTAGCTGTAGTCGTTTAATTTCTCCAGATTTTAAACGATTACTGATAATACCAGAACCAATTCCGGCAATCTTTGCACAATGTCCGTCAGCATTAGACATAGTACCTTTTAACTTCTGGAAAAAAGAAAAAAAGTTACGATCATTCGTCATATGTTTCGTCGCTCCTGAATCCAAATACCATGCAACTGAGTAAATCTTGAGTTCCTTAGTGTGAGTTCGAAGTGATTTCTCGTTGTGAACTACTGCATGAAAAGCTGAATCCGCCTTGTTTTTGTCCTTGTCTTTCTTCGGGGCTCGACATTTTGCTGCTAAATGTCCTCGTTTACCACAATTATAACAAGTGCGCGTCTCCTGGTTACGATTATTATTATTATTATTATATGTTTTTCGATTATTTGACTTACTGATTGCCCCTCGATTAGACTTATTGGCCACAGCAGCTACTCCCATTATATCTGTACTTGAAGCTTCGTTTCGATCCTGACGTCGCTCATACTCGGACTTAAGCTTCTGAATTACGTAATCAGGTGTTAAAATTTCAGGTAAACTTGATTCTAAACCTGAAATAAAAGTTTCCCAGGAATCCGGCATTGCTCCGATAATGTGACAGACGAACTCTTCATCTCGTATTTCTCCCCCGGCGTGTTGAATTCGAAAAACTAGATCTTACATCTGATCTATGTACTCGGCCATGGTTCCGGATGTCCACTTTGATTGTGTAAATTTTCTATAAAGATGATGTCGAGAACTTACGTTAACGGTCGAATATATCTTCTCGAAAACAGTCCACATTTCGTGTGCAGTACGAAGTCCTACGACGTGCTTAAGTTGAGCATCCTCGATTCCTAAACCAATGGTCGACATAGCTTGACGATTGAGCGCAATCCAATTTGGAGTTTTCTCTGTGGGCATTGCCTTTTCAGTGACTTCCCACAGATCTTCCTTACAGAGAAGAAAGAACATCTTCTGTCGCTAATGATCATAATTCGTCGAATTCAGCAAGCGAAATCCATGCTTGGTAAAACCGCTACGATCGTTTGAAATATTCTCCGTCATATTCTTGTCACGACGAACACAAAATCGGCAAACACAATCGATAAATTAACCGGTTTCACTGCCTTTTAAATATTCGTATTTTCGACTTCGCGTCCTGGGCCCATAACCTGATGAAATATGCACAAAGCGTCTACACAGTTTTGGCCAGAAAATATAAAAAATTATCAGTTTATTTTCTAATAAACGTTTTTTTTACACACACAGGACGTTAAAGACAGACAGACGAGATGTTACAAACAAAAGACAATTACGAACATAGTTCACAGTTCTATTTTATATACCCGGAATGCGATAAATAAACTTTTGATAATTAATCGCGGATTATTAAATAATGGGTATGGGAATAAGTTTTAATCGTTTTTTATGTAGAAAAAAAGCATACTTTGAATATGATGATATTAAATAATTTTATTCAAAATAGTTTCCATCTGAAGCGACGACCTTCGCCCATCTTTCAGGCAATAAACGGATTCCTCGAGCGAAGAATTCTATTTCTTTCGATGCGATCCAGTCATCGACCCATTTTTGTATGCTGTCATTTGAAGTGAAGCGCACTCCAGTAAGTGCCGACTGCATCGACCGGAACAAATAATAGTCTGAAGGGGCAATGTCCGGTGAATACGGCGGGTGGGGTAGGACCTCCCATTTCACCCCTTCTAAGTATGTTCGGACGGGGTGACCAACATGTTTCCTAGCGTTGTCGTGCTGCAGAATCAGCTTCTCGTGTCTATCGTGCCATTCCGGCCGTTTTGTTTGAATAGCTTGTTTCAAACGCATTAGTTGAAGTCGGTAACGTTGGGAATTGATAGTTTCGGACGGTTTCAGTAGCTCATAGTAGACTACACCCCGCATGTCCCTCCAGATACAGAGCATTACCTTTGACCCGTGAATATTGCGTTTTGGTGTTGATGGACCTGGTTCACCTGGCATCACCCATGCTAGTTTGCGTTTAGGATTGTCATAATGAATCCATTTTTCATCGCCAGTGATGATCCGATGCAAAAAACCCTTTTTTTGTTGTCGTTGAAGCAACATTTCGCACATGACCAAACGCCTTTCAATGTCACTTTCCTTCAACTCGTGTGGTACCCAATTTCCTACCCTGTGAACCATTCCTAGCGCATGTAGGCGTTTTCCAACGGTGGACCGATCAACACCCAATGTTTCAGATAATTTTTCAAGTGTCTGACATGGATCAATATCAAGCAATTCCTCAAGTTCCTCATTTTGGAACTTTTTTGGGGCACCTTCGCGTTCTTTGTCGTTGACATCGAAATTACCACTTTTGAAGCGTTGGAACCAATATCTGCAAGTTGGCTCCGATGGAGCATGGTCGCCGTAAACATCCACAAGCAAACGGCACGTTTCCGCAGCACTTTTCTTCAAAAAATAGTAGTGGAGAAGAACTTCCCGCAAATGCTGCTTTTTTGGAACAAATTCCGACATTTTCGATGCGATATGATACTTGTTGTTTACACTTCAAACAGAAGTCTTATACTGCGTTACACAGCTGACATACACAGCTGTTAATCCATCTATCGAAAGGTTAGAAAAGTATGCAAGCGATACTATTAATGCCATCTATGGAAAACGATTAAAACTTATTCCCATACCCAATATAATATATCAATCAGATACTATGTTGAAGTTGTAAATAACATAATATGAACTAATTGAGATAAGAAGCAAAATATATATCCATAAATTATCGTTTCAATTATCATTTCCTTACTTACTGACATCGTTATATTTTAAGTATTAATTAGAAACAAACGGAACATGAGCAACGATCGATTTTTATTCTCAAAATCTTTTTTACTACCCAAAATAGATAGGGTAACTCCGGTATATACGCCGCAGCTAAAAAAAACTCAATTTATTGAGTACTATTTACTATATTTAAGGCAAATGAATTATACCAATAAAAACTTTATACTGTTTACTACTATAAAAAAAATAGGGTAATTATTTACAAAAAGACCCCACTCGCCAATGACCTTGACCTTGACATATGTTGTCAAGGTCACCTTCCTGAGTGACCTTCAGAAGGTTTTAGCCGGCGGTCGTTTTTTATTAAAAAGTTATTAACAAAAAAAGTTTGAAAAATATAGCAGTTATTTTGAGTATTGAAAGGCATTAAACTAGACACATAGTGTGCCTTCAAAGTACATGCGTGGGATTTCCACGCGTGGAAAGCCGACGTATGTACTTTGAAGGCACACTATGTGTCTAGTTTAATGATAGTGGAGCCCCCCACAGGGGGGCGGAACCTACTGCCTCCACGCATATACTTTCCACGCGAAACGAGTTGTCACATGGGTTCGTGGCGTGCTTTACGAGCTCGTTTAAGTAGAGGTGGTATTAAACAAGATAAGTTAGTCGATCATCTGTGTGAATATTTGTGGCGATATACAATAAACGAGTTTGTAAAGCACGCCACGAACCCATGTGACCACAAAGGGGCGGAACCTACTGCCTCCACACATATACTTTCCACGCGAAACGAGTTGTCACATGGGTTCGTGGCGTGCTTTACGAGCTCGTTTAAGTAGAGGTGGTATTAAATAAGATAAGTTAGTCGATCATCTGTGTGAATATTTGTGGCGATATACAATAAACGAGTTTGTAAAGCACGCCACGAACCCATGTGACCACAAAGGGGCGGAACCTACTGCCCCCACACATATACTTTCCACGCGAAACGAGTTGTCACATGGGTTCGTGGCGTGGAGGCAGTAGGTTCCGCCCCCTTGCGGTCACATGGGTTCGTGGCGTGCTTTACGAGCTCGTTTAAGTAGAGGTGGTATTAAACAAGATAAGTTAGTCGATCATCTGTGTGAATATTTGTGGCGATATACAATAATCGAGTTCGTAAAGCACGCCACGAACCCATGTGACCGCAGGGGGGCGGAACCTACTGCCTCCACGCATACACTTTCCACGCGAAACGAGGTGCCACATGAGTTTACAACTTTTGACGCGTGGAAAGTCCACGCCGAAGGCACCCCGCACCCCACCCCCTTTTTGGTGTGTGTGTGTGTGCGCGTGCGTGTTATTGTTGAATAATTTTTACAAAGCGAAAACACAATAATTTTTACAAAGCTTTAATGCTTCGTAACTTTTGAACGGATTGTGACCGCCACTTTTTTCAAGGTCAAGGTTACTCAGGGTCATGACCTTGACAACATATGTCAAGGTCAAGGTCATTGGCGAGTGGGGTTTTTTTTGTAAATAATTACCAAAAATAGAAATATGAAATATTCATTTTTTGTATTTAATGAATTGAACTTTTAGAAACCTTTGCATTTTTGCCATATATCCCATAGAAATGGGATATATGACATTCATGGGTAAAATATACGCCTTATAAAAAATTACAAATAATGTTTATTTAATAAGGAAATAAAATGTCATAATAAGTTATAAAATGTGTGTAAGAAGTTTATTAAGGTGTAAGAATGATAAACAAATTATAAAACTAAAAAATTTTAGAAAGAAAATAGAAGAACAATAGATACATTAAAGGTTATTGGTATACGATCCAAGAAAAAAAAAGAAAAAGAACACATAGGAGATTTTGATTTTTACAGAGAGTCTGTACTATGGCACAAATCTCGCGTGCTAAAATGCCGTATATCTTAAACAGAAGGGATATACAAGATATCAAGCTAAACACAGAACATAAGAACTATGCACTTGTATTTTGCTGTACTATATATTCCATCCTTTACTATTTCTCTACACTTATATATCATGAAATAACCATTAAATCTTTTACATTCCCTACAGTAATCATTTTACGTAGGTAGTAACCCACACAGCACAACATGTTTCAGAAAGCTTTCCGAAAGATAACTTGGAAATTAATACTGAAATGTAAAATTGAAATCATTCAGAAATATTTCTGAAACGTTTCATCAAAATAATATATCATTGAAAGCTTTTTAAAAGATAACTTGGAAATTAATATTGAAATGTAACATTGAAATCATTCAGAATTATTTCTGAAACGTTTCATCGAAATCATTTATGACCCTTTTCACTGAAATATTTCTGAAATATTACGAAACATTTCAGAGAAATATTTCATACGGAATGTCAAAATACATATCATTGAAAGCTTTCCGAAAGATAACTCGGACAATAATATTGAAATGTAACATTGAAATTATTCAGAAGTATTTCTGAAACGTTTCATCGAAATCATTTATGACCCTTTTCACTGAAATATTTCTGAAATATTACGAAACATTTCAGAGAAATATTTCGTACGTAATGTCTAAAATTACATATTGAAATTAAAATACATATCACTGAAATATTTCAGGAATATTTTAAAACATTTCAGAGAAATATTTCGTACGTAATCTCTAAAGCCCGCATCCGACTATATGGATTGGATTGAAATTTAAGGATGTATGGGTGACATCTCAAAGCATTACCAAAAATCTAAAAATTTTATAGATTGTTCTATTATTACGTCTAAGTATCTGTGTAAAATTTCAGCACAATTCTCTTACTGGTTTAAAAGTTATTGTAATTAAGGATGTATTGGAGGTATTTCAAATATATTCAGAAAGTGCTGTAAATTGTTTCTAAATTAAATTAAAAATACTCTGTAAAATTTTGAAGTTATTTAAGAGTTATTTAAGTTTAAAGTTGATAAAATTAACATTATCCCTTATAGAGAATCGACATTTTTGCTGTAAATATAAATAAAATATAAATAAACCATTAAGATATTTCTTAAATTTTTTTATATGTAAAACATACATCATTGATATTGTATTTTAAGTTTCAAAATTTTTTGCAACAAAACAATTTTTTTAATTGTTTAAACAATACTAATTATTTAAATAACAAAAAATCATACTCAAACTGTTAACGGTAATCCCTTATAACATATAAAAAATTTTGAGTTGTTTGACATACATGCAAAGTCTTCTTTTATTGAAAGTTTAACTTTTAGCAAGGACTGTACGACCTATACATCCTTAATCAATCAGAATAGAGAAAAACTGACTTCAAGTTTAGTGAACTTTGCTCTAATTGGTTAAATTTCAATCCAATCTCAATCCCAATCCGTAGTCTGATACGGGCTTAAAGGTAAAATTTCATGGCAGTGAAAAGCAGCAGCAGATCGTACTGATTGGCTATAAAATAGAGAAGTTCTAGAAACTCGAGAACTTCTCTATTTTTGTAGCCAATCGGTACGATTTGCTGCTGCTTTTCACTGCCCATGAAATTTCACATTAAAACATATATCATTGAAAGCTTTCCGAAATATTACATTAAAATCAACATTGAAATGTCCCTGAGGCGCATGCTCAAGATTTCTGTGGAAAAAGCCAGCACGCACTGGCACGCAGGCCGCCCTTTGGCCGCAGTCAACGATTGTAACTTGTAACACGTTCGTTTTCGTTGTTTAATTGTACCTGTGCTTCGGAGAAGTTGATCGATCGCTACATCAAAGGTAAGTTAAAATTTCGAATCATGACGCTTGTGCGTTTTCCAACGTTTATTCATATCTCAGGCTACATGTTCTTTTTTCATTTACATAACCTGAAAGAATTACTTGCGCTCTTTGTCTCCGCGTGAATAATCTCGTGAATAATGTCTTAGAAACATTGTAATCTTTTAGAAATGTTTCTTCATAAATGTGATATATGTCAGGTGATTATTAATTTTTTATGTTATTTTTTTTCTTTTTTTTCTCAGTTAAAAATATGTCTGAAGCTGAAAATAAAGGGAAATCGTACACATGTAGACATTTTCGCCGTTTAGCACGTGATTTCGCACCTTGTCGGAATTACATGAAATTTCTGACAAAGTTCATAAAAGAAAAGAAATTAAATTTAATAGTCTTTGTGATGCTGATTCTCTACAGTCTTGTAGTAATTCACATTATTCTAATACTGTTGATAAAGTAGTTGAAAATTTCGTATTACAAGACGGTTTATTTGATCAGATTCCATTGCCTTCTACCTCGCGCGATATTAATACAAACGATTCAATCGCACTCGATAAAAGCTGCATCAAAGTACAACTAACCGAAAAAGATATTGTAGATGATTTTAGTTGTTCTTTTAGCGATAGTGAATTTTCTGATGATTTAGAAATTGAACATGCGGAATCAACCAATCTTGACGAAAGTCAAATATACGATGGTGACGAATCGAACAATTTACTTTACGAAAGTCAAAATCTAGAAGAATCTCTTGATTGTAATCAGAGTAATCAGAACGACAATAATTTAAAATTTACATTGGATCTTAAGAGAGATGGGCTATAGCGTTTAAAATTCATTTAAATGCATTTTCTGCTTTACAATTAATTTTACGCAAATATACTTGTACCGATTTTCCGAAAGATGCACGCACGTTTTTGAACACTCCAAAATGTACAAATGTATCAAGTATGGGGAATGGCCAGTACTGTCATTTGGGATTGAGAAATGCAGTTGAGCGAATTTTAACGAAACAATGTGATGGAAGATGCGATAAAGATGAAATTCGGTTATTAGTACGTACTGACGGAGCACCGATTGGTCATTCGTCTACAAAAAATTTGTGGCCAATCATGTGTTGTGACACAATTTTAAGAATCGTAGAGGTCATTGGAATTTATTATGGCGATGGAAAGCCAGACGATTCTAATGAATTTCTTGAACAGTTCGTGAATGAAGCAGTAAATTTAATTAATAATGGCATTTTGTATAATAAAAAACATTATAAAGTACGAATTCATGGAATAATTAGCGACGCACTGGCAAAATCGTATGTATTGAAAGTAAAAAATCATACTGGGTATGACAGTTGTACAAAATGTTTAGTTCACGATGATTATATCGATGACACAATTTGTTTCTCTGCTGAAATTGATGCGTTAGTTCTTAGAAATGATATTGATTTCAATAGGTTTGCTTATCAAGATGGATATCAAAAAGGTCAAACCATTTTAAGACAAATTCCTCATTTAAGCTTAGTGTCAAGAGTTCCGTTGGACTATATGCATTTAGTCTGCTTGGGTGTAATGCGCAAATTGTTAATGTTATGGTTAACAGGACCATTGCAAACTAGATTGCCTTCTAGAACAGTTAAAATAATTTCTGATCATTTAGAAGCTTTTCGTAAAAACGTACCTACAGATTTTGCAAGGAAACCACGATCCTTAAATTGCATAAAATATTGGAAAGCTACGGAACTTCGACAGTTCTTATTATACATTGGTCCTGTTATCTTGAAAAACATCTTGAGAAAAGATGTATATCTTAACTTTCTCACGCTTCATGTTGCCATAACTATTTTAGCAAATCCAAATGTATTACGAACACCTCACTATATTCTTTATGCCAATAAACTCTTAAAACATTTTGTCACGTCATATGAAAAGATATACGGCAAAAAATATGTTTCATTTAATGTACATAATTTGCTACATTTAGCCGATGATGTTAAGCAGTTTGGTTCGTTAGATACATTTAGTGCGTTTGCATTTGAAAGTTATATTTTCTCTTTAAAAAATTTGATCAGAAAAAGAGAAAAACCACTTCAATAAATTTCTAGAAGATTAGAAGAGTACAATTATTTAACTTCTAACGTGTTAAAAAATGAGTATCACATGCAGTTTACAAGAAAACATCGAGACGGGCCTCTTACTAACGAGCATGAGTATCAAAATCAATATAAAGTTTTGCGAAATCGTAGTTTGTATGTGAACTGCGATAGTCAGAGTAATGATTGCGTGATTCTTAAAGACGCCGATTATTGCTGTTCATAATTTTGCTACGACTGAAACTGAATCGTATATAATTGGACAACAATTAGACGTGAATGGAAGTTTGTATGAACTGCCTTGTACATCCGAAATAATAGGCATTAAATTAGTTACTACAAATAGTCGTATAAGATCATGGTTATGCGAAGAAATTAATGGAAAAGAATATAAAATAGGACATGGTGGTAAAACAATAATTTTCCCAATACTGCATACAAGTAATTAATTGAAAAATTATATATAAAGTAATCCGGCTTTTACGTTATAGTAATAATATTTAATAAGGTACGTATATGTTAATAATTATATTAATAAATAATTATATATATAGCTATAGTAGAAATGGAATAGGAATAAAAATGTAGCAAGTGTACTTGCGGCTACTATAATTTGGATTTCTGTTTTAATTCTGTTCTAACTATTGTTATCCAGTTAACCTTCATTTTATTTTAATTAATATCTTTAAATAAAATATGTTTTCTTTATAGTTCAGTTATTACAATAAGTTTATAGAAAAGGTATAATGAATTTAACTTTTCTTTATTGCAGATAGTGTGTGGACACGTAATATATAACAATGGGTACACGAAAATCAAATGCGTTTACAGTTTTGGAAGACGATGATGGCATTAGTGTGGTTCCCTCAAAATGGCTGAGCCCAAATAAATGCCATTGCAAATGGCCTGGAAACTTAAGATATGCACAAATTAACAAAGCTATCTTAAAGGAAAAGGATGCTGATAATAATTGGGATGTAGTGAAAGTTAAACAAATATAAATATTGTAAACTTGTAAACAACGACCTGTAAGTTTTATTTGTAAGTTTTATTTATTTATAACAGCTCTGCGAGTTTACATATTGATATTGTTAGAATTTTTTTAACCTGTTACTTTTACATTTTTTACTTTTATTTATTAAAAGTTTACAAGTAAAATGTATTTTTATTTATTATTAGTAACATACGACGCTGCTTTAGCAAAAGCAAAAGACGCCGAAATAATTACGGACGTGGATGACGAAGAGAAACTTAAAAAATCTAGGATCAAACGAAAGAAAATTGTATTATCCTCAGATTCCTCAAATACGAGTAGGGGAGACCGGGGCTAAAACGTCTACGGGGTAAATACGTCTAATCAAATATCTCGGAACCTGTATATTGTGCAAACTCGCTATTAACATTGTAAACGCTGCTTATAGTACCCATGTGACCAACGGAGTTTCGGCAGGTTACCTGCCGTGTTATGATTTTTACGAGGGCAAACGTGTTTTCGAAAGGTGAAAGTTACATTTTCTACGCGTGGAAATTTTGTAATATCTGCAATAATATTTGCTCTCCAAATCTCGAGGTACGTGATTATAAAGAGTAATGCATGCTGAACACGAATCCAGTGTAGTTTTTTCATTATCGTTGATGTCTAATATTTCGTGGGCGATCAAACCTGAAACTTGTGTTTGGGGCTAATCGGTCAGTAAGCAGTCCGGGTGCATTTCCAAGGCATTTTCGGGCTCACTGCATATGGAATATGGATGAGACGGGAATTACAACCGTTCAGACACCGAATAGAGTCATCGGACGTCGAGGAGTGAAACAAGTCGAGCGAGTGACTTCTGCGGAAAGAGGAACCCTCGTAACTATTTTTTAATAATGTTTCGCATAAAAATTTTAAATAAATTTTTTTATTTTTCTCTTAAAAAACAATTATTGCATGTATCCTATTATTTTTTAGAATTAGATGTACGTATATGTATTGAAAATGCAGTGCAGACTGTTATACCCCGGCATTTTTGAGATTTCAATTTTTCCACCGTTGTCGTTTTTGCTCTATACCGGTTAAACAAAGCGACGTAGACAAAAATTTCCTATATAAATTTTGTAGCTAAAGGTTCACTCTTTACAGTGGTATACCACATTTAACTACAATTATTTATTTTGTTGTTAAAAATCGGCACCGAAAAAAAACTGACCTTTTAGCCCCGGTCTCCCCTACAGATGAAGAAGTATCAAAATCAAAACAAAAACGAAAAGAAGTTGTTCTGAGAGTTCCCAAAGGCACCAAATGCTTCTAATAAACTTCAAATTGATTTAACAACTAAAGACAATTTAACCAGATCAAATTCTGTCAATAGTATTGCACCCTCTGTTTCATCTATCGTACAGTATGGGGAGACTAGTAAGTGATTCATTTATATGTTATCTTCACAATTATATTTATTTTTATGAAGGTAAAAGTAACAATGCCTGGACACGTACCCAATTCTAGACATTCGGATTATTTTTGTCTTTATATAAATATGAATATATAAACTTGCACTATAGAAGTTATATATATATTCTTCTTCTTCTTATATATATATATATATATATTTATTTATTTATATCAAATATAGTTCTATATATGCTCTATACGTTTTGACACTGTTAATATATGTAAAGTAGTACGAATACGATTTTAAATCGGTCGCGTGGACACCCGCCAGATGGACGCGGTCACTCGACAGACGGTAAAGTAGGCGCCGGAGGCGAATATGAGACTTGGAGACACGTGCTCATAGATCACGAGAGTTTTAGGAGACGCACTTATTACGTAGCGTAAGAATTGTTTATTGTA
>NW_027249611.1:5000-25000 GCF_030848795.1 Temnothorax nylanderi | reverse complement strand
GATCCCAGTCACAGGACTCGCGTCCTCGTCGGAGTGGAAGCATGAATTTGAGAAATAAGGTGGAGGAAAACCGACACAAATCAGTCTCCATCACCGGGGACTCTGAGGATGAAGCCGGCCCTGGCCAGCAGGTTGATTTGATAACTAAACAGATAAACCTGCTGGCTGCCCGTAGACGTGAGATGCGGGAAATGTTGGCATCTCACTCTGATGAGCCACCGGACAAGTTGGAAGTGAAGAAATCACGTAAACTCCGTAGGACCCCTAAGGAACCAGAGACTACGGATGTTGATAATGAGATCGGCACACCGAATATATCAAAAAGGAAGACTAATACTCGATCTGGTACCATGGATAGAGGCTCCCGCGGAGGGGTTCGGCGTAGGCCACCCCAGTCTGCTGCAGTAACGATTACCTCGTTGAACTCGGATGTCTCTTACGCAGAGATCTTAAAGCAAGCACGAGATAAGATTTCTTTAAACACACTCGGCATCGAAAAGTCACGCATCAGAAAAGGAATCAATGGTGGCGTGATCATCGAGATCCCAGGTGAAGATAGGGCAATGAAGGCGGACACGTTAGCCAAGAAGCTACGAGAAGTTATAGGATCTTCAATTGCGAAAATTGCCAGACCCACTACCATAGGTGAATTGCGTCTGTGGAATATGGACAATTCCATCACTCAGACGGAAGTTATGGACGCTATATGTTCTTTGGGCGGCTGCATCGAAAGCGATGTAAAAATCGGAAATATTCACAAGATGGGCAATGGACTGCATTCTATTTGGGCCAAGTGCCCACTATCCGCCGCTTCTAAGGTCGCCGATACAGGAAGAATACAACTTGGTTGGACCGTGGCACGGGTGGAGCTTCTCGCAGCCCGCCCGGTCCAATGCTTCAAATGTTGGCGCTACGGTCATATCAGGACCAGCTGTAATTTCATAGACGATCGTACGGGAAATTGCTTCCGTTGTGGGAACAGCGGCCATCAAATTGGGACCTGCAGTGAAAACCCACGCTGCGTCATCTGTGCAGGAGTTGGCAGAGAGTGTGGACATCGTCTGGACTCTACTGATGCGTGTTTCGAGAAGGAAGTACCACCATCGAGGTCTTGTGTTGGTAACATAGATAAATAATGGCTAACTTCATACAAGTGAATCTAAATTGGAGCAGGGATGCCCAAGACCTGCTGATGCATCAGGCTGGTGAACTGGGAGCTGCGTAGTATCCGAGCCTGCCCGCACGCCCGGTTCCCAGCAATGGTTTTACAGCCATAACGGCTTGGCGGCGATTTTCGTTAATACCAGGATTGCGAATTATCCTGCTGCCCTGGTTGCCAAGGGTGAAAACTCGGTGGTTGTTAGGTATGGCGACCTACACATTGCGTCATGTTACATATCCCCGAACACTGATTACAATGGCTTTTCGAGCTTTCTCGACGAACTGACCAACGTGTGTTCGAGTGTTGCGAGCAATAAGGTACTTGTTTGCGGGGACTTCAATGCCCACTCTCGTGTATGGGGCTCAAAATCTACGAATTTTAAAGGCGACTTACTAGAGGAGTGGACATCCCACATGGATCTACGACTGGTCAACGTGGGTAGTAGCCCTACTTTCGTGAGTCAACGAGGTCAATCTATTATTGATCTAACATGGGCCTCCTCCGATCTGTTCCGGCATGTTGGTGACTGGTCGGTACGGGAAGACATAGTATCTTTATTGGATCACCTGTATCTAACATTTACTGTCTCTGATACATTAATTCGACCTTTTGTGCGTCCATCAACAGCGCGATGGAATTTTAAAAAGATGGACGTCGAGCTATACAAGGCCTCGATTAGTTGGACATGCGCTGTTACACCCGGGGATGAGAATTATATGGTGAACGCGTCGCCGGACCGTTGGATCCATAGATGCGTGACTGACGCCTGTAAAGTCGCCGTCCCGCGTTTTCGTGCGCGTGGCAGAGGACCTCCAATTTACTGGTGGAACCCGGAGATCGAGTCATTGCGGACTACGGCTAATAGAGCTAGACGAGCGTGGACTCGCGGTCGCGCCAGAGACCCACCAGAAGTTCTAGAACAAAAGAAAACGGAACATCTCCTTGCCGTACAGGAACTTAAACGGGAAATCTATAGGGCAAAAACGAAGGCATGGCAAGAATTGATCGTAACATTAGATGACGACCCCTGGGGCTTGCCTTATAGGATAGTTCTGAACCGACTTCGTCCGTCCACGCCTGGCTTGACTGCCACTCTTGAACCGGGTGCGTTAAATACCCTCTTGGATAGGCTCTTTCCTTCTGGCAACCCACTCGTTCCCGTCGATCTGGGAAATTGTGAAGAGGATCGCGAACCCGTCACTAATGAGGAGGTTGCTAAGGCTATTGCCGCAAAGACCAACACTAGTACGGCCCCGGGTCCGGATGGCTTTAAGGCCACTACACTCAAGAAGTTGCCTCCGGATATGGTCAGCAGATTGGCGCAGATAATTAATATCTATTTAAAATACGGGATTTTTTCACCTAGTTGGAAGCTTGCTGACCTCGTCCTTATTCCTAAGGGCGAGGCTTTACCTGGCGAAGTACCTAAGGCGCGGCCGATTTGCCTGCTCAACGAAGTGGGCAAAACGTTCGAGCGGATAATCGCGGATCGGATAACTGATTTCATGGAGCACAATCCATCTATGATTTTATCTAATAATCAGTTCGGCTTTCGCAGGTTACGATCCACTACGGACGCTTTGAATCTGGTTAAATCAATCATTACTGAGGCCTGTGCTAATGGAAAGGTGGCTTTAGCGTTCTTTTTAGACATCGAGAACGCTTTTAACTCGATTATATTTCCTGCTATAAGAAGAGCTATGCGTATTAAAGGTTTTCCTCGATATCTACGACGCATCATCGAGGCTTACCTAACCGAAAGGAAAGTTAGGTACGTGACATCGGACGGATCTCGTCGCACCAGGAAGGTGAATAGGGGGGTCCCACAGGGCTCGGTGTTGGGCCTCCTTCTATGGAATTTGGCATTCGACGCCGTCTTAAGGACACTCATCTACGAAGATTGTCATATCATCTGCTACGCGGACGACACCTTATTGGTTGTCGTTCGAGGCGATTATGATGAGGCATGTGCTGTGGCACTTGAATGACTCGAGTGTATCTTAACCAATATCCGTTCTCTTGGTCTAAAGGTATCGTGGTCGAAGTCCGAGGCCATATTTTTCGGCCACTGTCCTCGCGACGCTTTTCTTGTGGCTGAGGGTGTCAGAATTTGTTTCTCCAACACCATTAAATATCTTGGTGTGTATATCGACAGGAGGTTAAACTTCTGCAAACATTTCGAATACGTGGCGTCCAAAGCTACGAGGATTGGCAGAGCGCTTTGTGGGATTCTCCCGAACCTACGGGGTCCCATGGAGTGTAAGCGCAGACTTTATTACACGGTCATCACTTCCATTATCTTGTACGCAGCCCCAATATGGAGTGAAGAGCTAATGATGTCCGGCAACCAACAGCGTGTGCTGCAACGTGCACTCCGTCTTACTGCGTTACGCACGGTTATGGCATACCGTACCGTGTCATACGAGGCTGCCACGCTGTTAGCTAGGATCCCGCCGATTCACTTGTATGCGGCTTGTCTTCGACGAGTGTACTTCAGACTTAAGGAGATGAAGGAGATGGGGACCTATCATCCAGATGCCCCTGTAGAGGTCCGAGAGGAAGAGCAGTTGGTGTTGAGGGAACAGTGGGCGGCCCATATTCAGAATAATCGGCTCGCTGGGAAGAGAACTCGGGAGGCCATCTCCCCGAGTTTCGATCTCTGGTTAGACAGGCGTTCCGGCTTCCTCACCTACAGGATTACCCAGCTTTTAACGGGTCACGGCTGTTTCGGCTCGTTCCTCTTTAGGATAAACAAGGAAGACACACCTATGTGTCGTTATTGTGGCTCGGCGGTGGATACGGCCGAGCATACTCTTTCGGCTTGCAATCACTGGGGTCTGGAGAGAGGAGAACTTACCGCAGTCATGGGACAGGATCTCTCCTTGGCTGCGGTGGTTGCATCGGCATGTCGCTCTCGGGAGGCGTGGAAGGCTCTTTCCACTTTTACGAAGAGAGTGATGCACAGGAAGGAGGACGACGAGAGGAGGAGACAACAAGGTCTCGAGGATCCGGCAATCATTGTGGGACGCGTCCCTGAGGACCCGTGATGCGTCTGATTCTTGCGTTGTCTTTGTATTTTTGCGATCTACTGTCATGTACAATGCGTCTTCTTGCGAGTCTGCGTCCCGCCTTGCGGCGTGCGTTTTGCGGGACTGCTCTTGACGTTCTTGGGGGTTGTCGGGCGCCGGCCGGCGGCGGGCTGTTTCTCCTCCTGGGGTCCGGTGCGTCGCCTGGTGCGACGCTCCCGAATCTCTGGGGGGTGGGCGGCCTGGGGGCGGTCGGCGTTCGTCGGCCTCCAGGAGCTTCTCGGGAGCGGCTATTCTTCATTATGTCCGTCTTGTTTCCGCTCCGTTCCTTGCCCCCCCCCCCTATGCTTGGGTCGCGGGTCCCCTGGGGGTTGGTCGGCCGTGGCTCGCCGCTCACCGTTGTTTGCGGGGCTCTGGTCCCATTGTTCTGCAATGGGATCCATTAGTCTCGTTGAGGCTGCGGGGCTCGGTTGGTCGTCCTTCGGGGGTTTTGCGGTCCGGCGGGGGGGGGGGGTGGCTGGGATTTTCTGCATTCTTGTGCCCTTCCCCTGGGCCCCCCTTCTCGGGGTGCGTTTAGGGGAGGGGCGCAGCTTTTCTATAGCCGAGTCTCGGCTCGGCTCGTATTGTGGACTCGTGGAGTCGAGTCCTATTTTCGTTGGTGATGGATATTTTTATATCCTTCATGTTGACGGGTCCGTGGATTCGGACTCGTGTCTTGTGTCGCGTGGATCCCCCCTCCGGATAGGGGGGACTCCTGTTTGTTGTTGTTCGTACACGTCCCGAATGGTCCGTGTACGTCTCATCTGCGGGGAGGTTCCCTGGGTTAATGCCGTTAATGGTCCCGCAGCCAATGAGGAAGCCTCTCAGTGATATGACTGCCCGCGGTCAGTATCATGAGCGGCTTCCGAGGCGGTCGAAGGACGATAAAATGGTGGACGATCAAAGTGTGTGTAGGGTCAGATTGACCCAGAGTGTTCTCCGTGAATGAAAAAATAGGTGTGTTCTCCGAGGGTTAAAGGCGTTATATATATAACGTATTAACGTGCTTTTTTTCCTTAATCCAATTTAGTTTATATGATTATTAAATAATTTTCTCTTGATTAAATAGTATATAGCTTTATTTTTGCATTGTACCGCATTATTTTAATTGAATTATTAAAATAAATTTCCATAATGCTATATATATGTTTTTACATAATTAAATACTTGTGTTTACGCAAATGTAGGTATAAGTGGTAATAGTGGGAAAAATGAACATTCTCTACCCATTGATGAAGGGCTGAATGACGTTCTCGGTAATAATAATAATGATTTACCGAAAAGTGTTCCTGCCTACAAGTTTCTTACTGCTGATGAGAAACTGGACTATTTATGCGGTAAGAATATAATACGTAAAATACATCCCCGTAATAAAAAAAAAAACATTGCTTACTAATTGTCATACTGACAACCCACACAGCACCGAAATATTTCAGAAAGTTTTCAAAAAGCTGTCAATGAAATATGAAACCTTTCAAAAAAATATTTCAGACATGTTTTAGATATGTTTCTGTTCCGTAATTTCTTTCCGTCGTGATCGCGGATCAATACAGTACCTGTAACGCCATCCCTCAGTCGCCCTCCGAACGAAGGGATTTCGCGCCGCTTTCCCCGTCTATTCTGACCGCGAAGTTTCTCCCGACGCGTATCGATCCTGTCATGCCGTGATCGCATGATCCTAAACGCAAATGATTGGTCGATACGCGTCGCGCGCCCGAAAGCCACGAAACCGGACCGCGAGAGCTCCGGTTTCCAGTCAGTAGAAAAGCATACTCCGATTCACGAGGTCGCATACCGCCGTGCATCCGTTCACAGTTTCTCCGTTTCACGCGGTCACATATTCGCCGTCGTGCACACGGGTCCTGCAGCTCTTTCAGAGCCCCGCTCTATCGCGCCGTCAGTGCATCTGTTGCTATTCACCCTCGCCACCGTGAGCGGTGAACATACGCGTTTCAGTGCGCGCTACGTGCCGCGCCATTGTGCGCCCGATCATCTTTATCGCTGCCGCGATCAATGAACATTCTCGCGTCTTGTGCGTTACGAACACAAGCGCAACTGCTGTAAAACGCTCTAAGTGCGTTCCTTAATTGCAAGCTCCGAATTGCGCTCCCTAACTGCCCTCGCCTCCGCGACCGGCTAACATACCCGCGTCACGTGATCAGCGCGCCAAGCCATCACCGAATCACGTGCGCGCAGAGTGCCGCGCTCTCACGGTACGAGTGCGTTCACCGTAATTATATTATACAGACAAACAATAAAACTTATTTTGTGCATTACACCACGCAACATAAGTGTCCTTCTCCTAACCGCACGCTTATCCCTGTCGGGGTCGAACCCGGCGTCTTACGCTAATTGGCGAACCGGAGTTACGCCCGGAAACGAAATTCGCCAACAGTTTCAGATATATAAAATGTCCGCTTAGATGAGATATTATAAATGTTTCTGAAATATCTCTGAAATGCTTCGGAAATATTTCTGAAATGTTTCAGAAATATATGGGAAATATTTCAGATACTTTTTTTCATATACAGGGTGATCCGGAACAATTTCCTGTCCTTCATAAATCATATTCTTGATTATAGCCATGATTTTGCTTCGCCGGAGGCCTGCTTATATTAGATCCCAACTGGAGGGGGAGTGCGGGAGCCCGCGGAGGGAGAACAGACGGATAGGGAGAGCGAGTGAAAAAGGTTGAAAGGAAAAACCGGAGATGTGAGGAAGCTGCTGGAGGAAGGGAGTGGAGAGGGGAGTGTGAAAGGAAGACGGGAGGCTGGAGGCGAGGTGGATGGTGGTCTAGAAGAGGCGGAAAAAGTTGGTAAAGAGGCACGTAGAAAGTAAGGTTAGGAACGAGTGCGGGTTGGAAGGAGCGGAGACGGCAGCCCAGGTTACATGATGAGGGAGCTGAGATGGCAGCATGGAGCATCAATCGAGCGATCGATCGAGAGGTCGAGAGATGGAGGAGTATCGATGATGGCGTGGAAGGGAGGAACGGAACAGCGAGTTGGCTCGAGGGATCGAGGAAAGATCGAAGGAGAGAGCAGACAGTCGAATTGGCGGCACGAGGCGGTTGCGTGAGTGCATGAGTACGGCAAGGCACACGTGTTGAGCTGGAGGTACGAACGCGGAAAAGAGAGTAAGGCACGGAGAAACGAAAAGAAGGGAAGGAATTAGCGAAGAAAAGAGGAGAAAATTAAGTAAGTAAGGGTGGAAAAGGAAATGAAGCAAGAGTCGCACATAGACAGGCACACGTAAGGGAATCAGAAGGAAGTAGAGAGAGAGAAAGAGGGGGAGTCGAGAGGTAGAGCCTGAGAAAAATTTAATTACAGGAGGTGGAAAGGAGAGGTAGCGGAGAAGCGGGCAGAGGAGGGACGAAAGAAGGAGACAAGAAAAGCGACCGGAAGATAGAGGACTGGGGAGGTGGAAAGGAGAGGTAGGAGAAACGGAGAGAAGAGGGACGAAAGAAGGAGATAAGGGAAGTGATCAGACGGCGGAGGACTGGGGTGCGTGAGCAAGAGGAGCAAAGGAAAAGAGTGAAAGAGAGGAAGTACTGGAAAATGATGGAATGCAGAGGGAGGTTTATGATAGAGAAGGAGGTCATGGAGAAGATAGTGAAGGAGCCGGTAAGGGAGATAAGGAGAGAAGGCAAGGAGGGGAGTAGGAGAAGAGAGGAGGAGGTGAAGGAGCTGAGAGAGGAGGTGGAGAGCCTGAAAAGTATATAAGTTAGAACAGAGCGCGGGAAAGAGGAAGAGGGACGACAGCGAGGAGAGTAGGGGTAAGGCTGGAAAGATGAAGTGGTGGGCGGATGATTGTGAAAAGGACGACGAGGCGAAAAGGAAAAAGAATATAATTATAAGAATCGAGAAGGAGAGATGGAGGAGAGAGGGATCAAATTGGGAGAAAGTGAAGAAACTGTTCTCGGAAGGATTAAAGGTAAAGGTGGAGGTGAAAGAGGTAAGTGTGGTAGGGCAGAGAGGGGATTGGGTGACAATATTAGTAAAGTTGGGGAGCGAGGAGGAGAAGTGGAGGGTGTTAGATGCAAGGAGAAAGGAAGGGAGCAGGTGGAGAGTGAAAATGGGGGAAGATAAATCATGGGAGACGAGGATAAGAGAAAGAGAGGAGATGGAAAGGAGAAGGGAAAGGAAAGAGGAGGGAGGTGGGAAAGCAGGGAGGACAGTGGAGGAAGAGATTGCGAGAAAGATGGAGGAGAGCCTTCTAATGAGTTCGGACGAGGACGAAGATCAGGGGAAGAAAGGAGGGTAAGAGGAAAGTAGGTGGAAAAAGGAGAGAGGGAGGGAGTTGGAGGGAGAAGTGGAAGGGAAAAGGAAGGGGAAAAGGAGATGGGAATAAGGATAAGGCTAACGCTCTTTAATTTCAGAGAGAAGGTAGAATAAAATGGAGGGGTGGCGGTGAGCGTGAGGAGGGTGAGAGTCGGAGGGAAAGGAGAGCAGTAGCGGATAGGAGGGAAGCAGAGAGGTGGCTGAGGGAATTGGACGAGGATAGGGAACAGATGAGACAGGAAGGACGAAGGCGAAGGTACGCGGAATCGGAGGAAGCAAAAGAAGATAAACAGAGGGATGAAGGAAGAGGGGGGAGGGAGAGGGAATTAGGATGAATTGTAAGGTCGCATATGGCCAGGATAAGAAGGGGAGTGAAATTGTAAAGGGTTGGGAATGTCCCTGTAAAAACGCCAACTGTAATAGATAGTGAACCCTACAGGGATATACAATAAAATTCTACATACATATTAGATTCCAACTGAAATTTACTTGCGAGTTAGTCTTACCATTATGCGCCGCCTAGCGGCGTCGTTGCATATTTCTCTGAAATGTTTCGTAATATTTCAGAAATATTTCAGTAAAAAGGGTCATAAATGATTTCGATGAAACGTTTCAGAAATACTTCTGAATGATTTCAATGTTACATTTCAATATTAATTTCCAAGTTATCTTTTGGAAAGCTTTCAATGATATATGATTTTGATGAAACGTTTCAGAAATACTTTTGAATAATTTCAATGTTACATTTCAATATTATTTTCCAAGTTATCTTTCGGGAAGCTTTCAATGATACGTATTTTAGACATTACGTACGAAATATTTTTCTGAAATGTTTTGTAATATTTCAGAAATATTTCAGTGAAAAGGGTCATAAATGATTTCGATGAAACGTTTCAGAAATACTTATGAATAATTTCAATGTTACATTTTGTGCACTCAACGATCGTGTTGCTCTCGTTAAGCGTGGTCGGCTGGTACAGCCTTGTAAGAAGACTCGGCAGTCAAGGGAACGAGTTGGTGGAATGACTATGTTCGGATATGCAGTATTGAGTCTCGAAATTTTATTGTTACTTGACGATGGCACAGAGACTACTGAGGCGAGCGGTATTCACAGAGAGTTTTGAAACGGTAATTGCTAGCGCGAGAGGAGAAAGTGGTCGACGAATAGCGCGATAGTTTCCAAGAAGCGAACGAGAAATTCGGGTAACGATTAGCTTTCGCGGAAATTCGGTGGGGAACGCCGGGTTCCGACAAGGTCTCGCTGGTAAACACTCGGCATGAAAACAAGGCGAGAAATACTGGTCGAAATTAACGAAGATATTTCGCGATTCCTGAACACATTTCAATATTATTGTCCAAGTTATCTTTCGGAAAGCTTTCAATGATATGTATTTTAGACATTACGTACGAAATATTTCTCTGAAATGTTTCGTAATATTTCATAAATATTTCAGTGAAAAGGGTCATAAATGATTTCAATGAAACGTTTCAGAAATACTTCTGAATGATTTCAATGTTACATTTCAATATTAATTTCCAAGTTATCTTTTGGAAACCTTTCAATGATATATTATTTTGATAAAACGTTTTAGAAATATTTCTGAATGATTTCAATCTTACATTTCAATATTAATTTCCAAGTTATCTTTCGGAAAGCTTTCTGAAACATGTTGTGCTGTGTGGGACCCACACAACAATTGGGTCGGGTTAGGTTAGTTTTTTTGGAGGTGGAGTCCCCCCGCAGGGAGGCGGAACCCACTGTCTATATACGGTATCATAGAATTACAAACTATTATTCATTATATTTTCTTTGTTAATAACTTTGTAATAAGCAACGACCCCCAACTTTTATCAACAGTTTTGGATTCAGCGGGCAAGAATACTTAAAATTTACCTCCTCCTAATTGATTTCTCGTATAGGCCCTAATTGTGGAGTTTTATCAGATCTAGTACTTCTGGATTCACAGTGTTATCGTTTTCAGTCATACTCTCATACTACTTAAGACTGATCCATAGAAACAGTTTTATTATTATTAAACATATTGGAGAAAATATATTGGAGAAAATATATTGGAGAAAATGTGGACTTAAAATCAAAGTAAAGTATATACAAACACATACACGCTATTACATTTATGTTAATTTGTAGTTGTTAATCTATTCTATGTTAATTTTTACTTATTGTAAAAGTAGGTTAAAAATAATTGTAGTATAACATAATTTCTTAATTTTTAAAATAAAAAGTAATACAATAAAAAATTAAGGAAAAATATAGACAATTTAAGATTTTCCGTATCCATGCTTAAATACTGGCATAATGTTTTTGAGTAGTTAATTGCATTGAAACTTACCTATCTATGACATGTCCAGTTAAAAGTTTTCCATTACTGCATGCCATAGCTACTTGCGTACTATCGCTAGACCAAGCTACGCTGTAAATACTCCCAGTATTTACTTTTTCCATAGAATGTGACCACTAAAACATAGAGAGAATAGATTCATAAGTTATGAGAAAGGTTGCAATTGCAAAGTTATACAACAAAACTACCTATCTTCACTATATACCTGTTCCTCTTTCTTATTGAGTCAACGTATCGTCATTTATTTTTTTATTTTATTTTTATTTTTCTCTTAAAATTGACTATATTTTAATCAGTTTTTTTTTTTAAATAAACTCTATCTGCATTTTAACTTTAATTTTAAAAAGGTTAAAAACAAAACTGAGAAGTTGAGTTGCCAGCAAATAATTAACAATTAGCAAATAATTAACAATTAGCACAGGAGTTTTGTTCGACCAAACTGGCAATTTTATTATTCAAAAGACGCTACGTTTCAACCGCAAAATTCGGTCCTTTTCAAGCGTGTATAACTCACAAATATTAATTAATTAGACATAGTTTCCAAAAGTCTCATAGAGTCTCAATGCTCTCTATGAACATATCATAAAGAAAACGTAATATCCCCTTCTCATTTGCTTCCCTCTCTTTACTTCAGCCATATTTCGAAGTCACTGTTTATTGTTTCGTCCTTTCTTGTTAGTCGCAATTTCACCATCGCACGACAGGGACTCGTCCCTCTGATATAATTACGGACAACGGAAATGTAGTGAAACTGTTTCTTATTTCTTGAAATAACACTCCAATATGTAAGTTTTTTGGATTTATATAATGCTTCTTGACTTATTCTGTTTGTCGCGTTCTACAAAATCCGATGTTTAGTTTTTAGATTCGGCGTATTTTGGACACTATGTCTAACTAATTAATATTTGTGAGTTATACACGCTTGAAAAGGACCGAATTTTGCGGTTGAAACGTAGCGTCTTTTGAATAATAAAATTGAAAGGTTTATCTTTAACACCTTGATTGCTCCCAACTTCTAATAAAATTCTAATTTTTTTAAACTAAACAATTAAATTATAGAGGAAGGTGCTGTACCTTCGGTACAGCTGTACGTTGGAACACTGTCATAATCGAATAGTGTTCGCATCTGGTAATAGTTTATAGTATTAATTGTTGAGTTATTGGATAATCTCTTTAAATCTGTAGTTTTGTGTCATTGCGATTATTTACGTAAGTTATATCGACTTTTGTATTTTATGACGCGTAAAGTAAATTTATTGAGATTTGTACTGTGATTTTTGTAATTTTTTATAATAAAGATATAGTTATCAGCCAAGGCTAGTAAGAATGTGTCAAATATGTAGAATAATGTAGTAAATTATTTATAACCTATAAGATGTTAACTAATTTTTTATTAGAAATTGATTTCTATGTACCTTGGAACATGACGGTTGATGTACCTTGGAACGATATTTCAAAAGTACACTAGCTGATTGTTATCTTTATATAACTTTTAGTTATTTGTTTAACTAAATTGTTTCCATTTTTACTGACAGTTAGAATAATTGAAAGCTATTTGTTTGTATTATAGCTACCATGCCACGTAGTAAACGTAGAATAAAAAAGCCAAGGCCGGATGCTGAAGCTCTGATATTTGCTGTAAATGCAATTTTAGAAACTAAAACGACGAAAGTATCTCACTGAGAGAAGCAACAGAAATATATAATGTAAAATTTTATTGTTTGTTAAAAGATGCCTAAAGAATTTATTAGAATTAAGCGTTAATATTATTTTATTATTTTATTTTATTTTATTTTTATTTTTGCCTTTTTGTTTTATTTTATTAATAAATATTTTATGAATAAAAATATTTTATTAGAGAGAAAAATAAAAGCAGTTTAGAAAAACACGCAAGATTACTTATAAAATTTATGAACGGTTGTTTTTATTTATGGCGTTAAGGGGATCCTGCAGTGACAGGCGAACTTCCTCGATGTCGATAATGTCAACCTTTCTAATTTTGTTTTCCCTATATCTGTCTTTGTCTAACGAAATGACATCTGTCCTTGTTTGATTGCTCGCCATCTCTCGCAAGATTCGGCAACTACTGTTGCTGCTCTTCTTGTCATTCTGCATCCGTATTTGCATTACTAAAATAATTTTTCGATGGATCTTTTTTTGTACGCATTGAATCTTACTTCTACTTGCACGATATTATTCCTACATGTTTTCCCAAGGGCAGATGATAAACATTATGTATGTATAAACTGCAGAATTTTTGTTTTAAGCAAATATTGTCGTCAGGTGACAGCTGTATGTGCCCAAATAAGTAATATTTTTAATTTTTTGGGGTTTTTGATATAAAATCGCGTTTGTTACCCTAGATTTTTGTGCGGACTTTAATACTGTAAAAGATTTTTGCAATTCTATAAAGCCAATTAAAAGATCCATCGAAAAACGATAATGTCGGTAAATCATACGGCTGCAGGATCCCCTTAATGATTTATCTCGTTAGATTTGATTGTCATTTTCAGTTTAATAATTGATCAAGATGTAACTAAATTTAATAAAATATTATATTTCTTTAAAAAGATTTACTTTTTTTTTTAAATTAAAATTTTTTATAGGTGTTTCAAGGTAAAAAAGAGAGTGTTCCAAGGTACATCAAGCTACTGTACCTTGAAACAAAATTTCCAATTATACAAAATTGCTGTATTCTCTTACCAGATGGTATTAAAAATTTGGGTTTTTTTAATACTAAAATATATATCTATATGTACTTTAATAATATATTTTTTTTCCAAATTTTTTAAATTAAAACTGGCTCAAAAAAATTAAAAACTTAAAAGTGTTCCGAGGTACAGCACCTTCCCCTATTTCGTACATTTCTAAAAACATTTAAAAAATGTTTTAAATTGTAAGCCCGGGAAAAAAAGATTATATATAATTATATATAAATATATATAATTATATATAATGCAATTATATATGAATTTTGTCTCTATATGATCATATATAATTACATATAATCATATATAATCATATATGAACATATATAATGATATTATATATGTAAATATATATAATCATATACAACCATATGTAGTCAATATATATTAAAAAAGAACTGTTAACTTCGATAATAAAGCATTGATAAATTAAGATGTATATTTTTTCAAAAGCTGTAGAATCAAAAGTGAAATGATTTATTCCATATATTATAACTTGGCACTGCTTGACGTGAGACAGTGCCGTGTCTCTTGATACCGTTTTTATACCACTGTTCGTCAAATTTTAAATACGAGAAACGAATCCTATCGAATGCCATCTATTGGATAATCCAAATTTAAAGTTTATATATGATTATATATAATCATATATACTCTACATGGATAAATGCTTCTTATATATAATTTATATATAAATTATATGAACTCATATATAATCATGTCAAATTGTATATGAAACATTTATATATATTTAAATATATTTTAATCGCCTGTATAGTTATATATAATCATATATAATTATATATGGTTATATATACTTCCATATGAATCTTATATGTAGGGGGAGATCGGGGCTAAACCGCCATTTTTTTCGGTGCCGATTTTTAACAACAAAATAAATAATTTTAGTTAAATGTGGTATACCACTGTAAAGAGTGAACCTTTAGCTACAAAATTTATATAGGAAATTTTTATCTATGTTGCTTTGTTTAACCGGTATAGAGCAAAAACGACAACGGTGGAAAAATTGAAATCTCAAAAATTCCGGAGTTGAACCGCACCCCCCTCCGGGGCTAATCCGTCACACTGCATTTTCAATACATATACATACATCTAATCCTGAAAAATGATAGGGGAACACGCGTGACGGCGTTCCGATGCCATAGGATCAGCGCGGGCCCTCGAGCAACCTAACCAAGCCGCGTTTCTCGCGGGGGAGCGATAAATAGCGACGTTAGAAAAGCTCGCGGTGGAGCGCGACCATTTTACCGACTCGACGGCGTCCTCGCGCCGATTCCTCGACGCGCCGACGACGACGACGACGACGACGACGACGACGACACACACCGTTCTCGTAGCGGCGAGTCTCGGCGCCTCCGGAGTTAGTTTCCGACCCGCGGCTTTTCTCGCGAATCGAAGGTGCGGAGGAACGCGTGCGCGCGAACGAGCTAGACGGCCTCGTTGTTGCCGATCGCCGGCTCGAGAGATGTCGCGGCACCGTGTTCCGAGGAGATACGAGTGCGCGCGGGAGGAGCTCGCCGCCGCCACCGTGAAACGGCGCCCTCGGAGAGGTTAGAATCGGGACGTCCGACGACGACGACGACGACGACGACGACGATGACGATGACCACCACCACTACAACGGCGGCGACAATGACGCCGAGACGATGCGGCGAACGCTGGACGATGCGGTCACACGCGCGACTGTCACTGACACAACGACCAACAACGACGATCTACCGCGCGCGCGGCATGTCAACTCTCGCGCGGAAATCGCTGGATCTCAGAGCCGTGAGCCGTGCCGTGCCTCGCCGTACCTCGCCGACGTGCCGTGAGCGCGAGCGATCTTAAAAACAACGGTCCGCCATCTTTTCGGTCGGCCAAAACACCCGTTTTGCGACGATACGTGCGTACCATTTCCCTCCTATACAAACTGACGCACGTGCAAGGGAAGACAGAATCACGCTCGAGGGAAACCTAACCTGAAATCGCCGTGAGCTGAAGTCGTGCACCCGGCGCGCCACAGTGACGAGACTGTCGGACCAGCCCCGGGTGCTTACTGGCGGATAAGCCCCAAACATAAGTTTCAGGTTTGATCGCCCACGAAATATTAGACATCAACGATAATGAAAAAACTACACTGGATTCGTGTTCAGCATGCATTACTCTTTATAATCACGTACCTCGAGATTTGGAGAGCAAATATTATTGCAGATATTACAATATTTCCACGCGAAGAAAATTTCACTTTCACCTTCCGAAAACACGTTTGCCCTCGTAAAAATCATAACACGGCAGGTAACCTGCCGAAACTCCGTTGGTCACATGGGTACCATAAGCAGCGTTTACAATGTTAATAGCGAGTTCGCACAATATACAGGTTCCGAGATATTTGATTTGGCGGTTCAACCCCGTTGGCGGTTTAGCCCCGGTCTCCCCTATTCATACATGAGTGCATATATGATCTATTGTTCATATCTAGTTATATTTGGAATTATATATGCCCATATATAATTTTATATAAAGCACCAAATTTCATATATAATCACATATAATCATATATATTTATATATAATTATATATAATTATATATAATCTTTTTTTCCCGGGAGAGGCGCAAAGTAGAGCGATAACAATGGCGCAGTGAGTAATCGCTTGTTTTAGGGAGAGCGTTTGAGTCAGTCGAGCCCTAAGTGTCCCGCAGGGGGAATTGATCCGCGCAATTCCTTGGACCTAACGCACCTACGGATCGATCCGAGTTCAAGACACCGCGGATATAAACACACAACTATATGTACACACACGTACGCACGCACGCACGCATACGCACTACCTGCAGGGGGAATTGATCCGCGCAATTCTTTGGACCTAACAAACCCAAGGATTGTCCCGAGTTCCCAACACCGCAGACATACACAAATAATTACACATACACACACGAATAATTGGTTCTAGGAAGAAATCTCCCCGGAAAAATCCTCCCCGGAAATAAGCTCCCGGAAAAAATCTCCCCATCCAAGAATCCAGTAATACTGTATTTTAAATTGTGTGTGGCATTATTTGTGGGGCTCCACTACCGTTAAACTAGACACATAATGTGCCTTGCAAAGTATATGCATGGGCTTTCCACGCGTGGAAAGTTGTAAACCCACGTGGCACCTCGTTTCGCGTGGAAAATGTATGCGTAGAGGCAGTAGGTTCCGCCCCCCTGCGGAGGGCTCCACTACCATTTGTGACGTGACAAGGTCACGTCCCCTGTCCAGACGGTAGCTCGACCGAGGGGAACGTCCGGGATGTCGCCTCCGCCCGAGAGGAGCGGGGCGACCGCGTCATAATCTATTAGGAACTATCTTGTTTTGCGAGAATTGCAGATGCCGAGTAGATGCAGCCAAGAGGAGTTGTAACAGCTTGAGTCGCACCGCGGGAACTGTCAGGAGGCGTTCTACGGAGGAGTTGGCCGACGGGCGGGTCACGCTTGGGCCCATTGCCGATACCGCTTGGAGTGTCTCGCAGGGCGAGCGCTCAGCCCCAAGGACACCGAGATGAAGCCCGCTCACGGAGGATCCAAGCAGGGGGACACCCCGACGAGATTCCAGTCAAGGGTGTGGAACGATCCTATCGCCCACGGGATACTGCCTACCGGTCGACGTAGCCATGCCTGGTAATCGAGTTACCGGCCAAGAAGTCGCGGCCTGGACAGCCGGACTCATAGCAGTTTTTCAAACATACCGCCGGCGGGCGAGGAAGACGCGAAAGGCGCCGACAGGAGCGGAAGACGCTCGGATCGGACGCAGCGCGCGCGAAGGGCTGATCGACAAGGAGGGCTTGCAAGCACGGCGCGCAGGCGTGCGGGCCCAGCGTGGTCCTCCCGGGCCAGAGGATCGTCACTGTCGTGTCGGCGTGGCGTGAGGCGACATCCCGGAAAGCACCGGCTGCCGAGCTTGTGACAAGGAAATTGTAAGGCCACTACTCGAGCATTTTGGTAACAAGTAAGATTCTTCTCGCGGCTGAGGCCCTTCCGGAAATCGCGCAGTGTCGCGGGAAGCATGTTTACCGTGAATAATTATCAAAAGAGGTACTGAGACGGAAGGTCCGGCCAAGAAAGTAAAACGTAATTGCCCTTCTCGGAGAATCGCACGCGGCCGACAGTCACCGCGTAATTAGAGCCACGTAGTACATTCCGTCCCGCAATGCGGGAGCATAATTGTCGAATTCTGGGATTCGGAGTTGTGTATGACCGTCCCGCGAAACGGGATAGAATCCGTTACGTATTATTCGAGCATTATGTTTCGTGTAGTCGCGTCTTGTGTATTGAGATATGTTTTGCGTACTCGCGTCTTGTGTATTGAGATATGTTTCGCGTACTCGCGTCTTGTGTATTGAGATATGTGTCGCGTAATCGCGTCTTGTGTATTGAGATATGTTTCGTGTAATCGCGTCTTGTGTCTTTGGTGAGGTGTCCTTCGGCGCTTATCGGACAGTATTGTCGCGGAACTGGAAAATACGTTTCGCGTAATCAGGTCTTGATGTACTAGGCACCTATTTTGGGTATTGCGGATTTCGCGAGGCATCGTCGCGTGATTGTGAGCGGTCGTTCGCGGAGTCATTTGGGCGAGTTGTCTTCCGCGCTTATTCGGACAGTATTGTCGGGGAACTGTGAAATACGTTTCGCGTAATCAAGTCTTGATGTGCAAGGCACCTTTCGCGTTTGGTATTGCGGACTTCGCGAGGTATCGTCGCGGGACTGCGAGATATCCTTCGCGGAATCATTACAGGACTATTTGCGAGACGTCGCGTATAGTCATGGGTATTGCGAGCGAGGTATCGTCGCGTAAGGACGAGATATCATTCGCGCTATTAATTGTAGTGTCAGACGGTATTCGTTGCGGAATGCGTTACGGGAGTCGTTACTGCATTATTGAGATCTACGAAACGGCTTATCATATATCTTTCCCTTATGAATTATGAAATATATTATCTTTATTGTTTATACTATTTTTGTGTGTGCTAATTGCGCTCCACTTCCTCTTCTCCTTCTATCCGAGATCTAACAGCGATCTGAATTACTAAGAATTCACTGAGATATTGGTGTATTTAGCGTTGGCTTGGATTTAGTGTACCGTGGTGCGAGTATTCGCGCCTGGCGCCCATACCGAATTTTGGGAAGACATACCTGGTCGAGCTACCATTCAGTACCAGTAATACCTTTTACCGATTTCTATATATTGTAAATTTGAGATATATTTAATGAATTTGACGGCGCGCTCCTTCTCGGCAGGCGAGACCGAGGGACTCGCGTCGTCTTACACATTAAACTAGACACATAGTGTGCTTTGTAAAGCACATGCGTGGGCTTTTCACGCGTGGAAAGTTGTAAACCCATGTGGCACCTCGTTTCGCGTGGAAAGTGTATGCGTGGAGGCTAGGGTGGTAATTTTTTGAGTCAAAAATTTGATTTTAAGTCTCATCCCTTAAATTCGTTCTACGAACTCTCAAATAAAGACCCTTGAAGAGCAGGCGCTGTAACTTAATATTTAGAAGTCGCTTAAAGTCTCTAAACATTAAATTTTTTTCGAAAAAGTGGTAAAAAACTACATTTTTCACTCATTTTTACTGCTAAATCTCTTTTAGTTACCTTATTAAAGTACCTGGCCATCAAGTTTGAGGTACAACACATGAAACAAAAATGTAAATATAAGTAATTAATGCAATCTTTGGCATAAGATCGTCTATAGCAAATATAAAATGGTCCCACTCGGCATGTTATGTTGCTGAAATATTGAAATATTCGGAAATGGTGCAAAAATATTTCGTTAACATTTCATTTGTAACTATGCATCTGAAATATTTCAGAAATGTACCTGCATCATGTTTTTTATAATATTGCATTAACAATATTTCTGAAATCTTTCAGAAAGTTGTTTACAATATTTGTAAGTTTCTGTAATATTGCAAAAAAATGTAGCAGATGCAATATTTCAGAAATATTTCTGAAACATTATAAAAGTAATATTACGTTTGCATTGCACGAATAATATTTCTGTAACATATCAAACGCAACATTGCATTTAAAATATTTCTGAAAAATTTCTGAAAGATTGCGTAGATAATGAAAAATTGAATTGCAGGCAGTGAATTTCTACAATATTGCAGAAGAAATATTGCAGATGTAATGGTTTAGAAACATTTCTGATACATGATAAAACTATTATTACGTTTACATTGCACGCGTTATATTTTTGAATGTTTCACATACAACATTCCATTTGTAATATTTCCGAAAAATTGCTGACAGACTTTAGAACTTATAAAAAATTAAATTTATTATTATATAATATTGCATTTTATTGCATTTTTTCTCTTTTATTAAGAATTTTTTAATATTCCAAATTTTGTCATATGGCATTTTTAATATAAAATATAATATT